>NC_041231.1:26223570-26245313 GCF_002837175.3 Physeter macrocephalus
AAACAATTAAGAAAATGGTAAGAGGAACATACATATCGATAATTACCTTAAATGCAAATGGATTAAAAGCTCCAACCAAAAGACACAGACTGGCTGAATAGATACAAAAACAAGACCCATACATGCGCTGTCTACAAGAGACCCAGTTCAGACCTAGAGACACATACAGACTGAAAGTGAGGGGATGGGAAAAGATATTCCATACAAATGGAAATCAAACGAAACCTAGACTAGCAATTCTCATATCAGCAAAAACAGACTTTAAAATAAAGACTATTAAAAGAGACAAAAAAGGACAGTACATAATGATCAAGGAATCAATCCAAGAAGAAGATATAACAATTGTAAATATTTATGCACACAACATAGGAGCACCTCAGTACATAAGGCAAATGCTAACAGCCATAAAAAGGGAAATTGACAGTAACACAATTATAGTACGGGACTTTAACATCCCACTTTCACCAATGCACAGATCATCCAAAATGAAAATAAATAAGGAAACATGAGCTTTAAATGATACGTTATACAAGATGGACTTAACTGATATTTATACGACATTCCATCCAACACCAGCAGATTACACTTTCTTCTGAAGTGCTCATGGAACATTCTCCAGGATAGATCATATTTTGGGTCACAAATCAAGCCTCGGTAAATTTAAGAAAATTGAAATCATATCAAGTATCTTTTCTGACCACAATGCTATGAGACTGGATATCAATTACAGGAAAAAATATGTAAAAAATACAAACGCATGGAGGCTAAACAATACACTACTAAATAACTAAGAGATCACTGAAGAAATCAAAGAGGAAATAAAAAAAATACCTAGAAACAAATGACAAATAAACAACCTAACCTTACACCTAAAGCAAGTAGAGAAAGAAAAAAAAAAAAAAAACCCCAAGTTAGCAGAAGGAAAGAAATCATAGAGATCAGGTCAGAAATAAATGAAAAAGAAATGAAGGAAACACAGCAAAGATCAATAAAACTAAATGCTGGTTCTTTGAGAAGATAAAAAAAAATTGATAAACCATTAGCCAGACTCATCAAGAAAAAAGGGGAGAAGACTCAAATCAGTAGAATTAGAAATAAAAAAGAAGAAGTAACGACTGACACGGCAGAAACACAAAGGATCATGAGAGATTACTACAAGCAACTATATGCCAATAAGATGGGCAACCTGGAAGAAATGGACAAATTCTTAGAAAAGCACAACCTTCTGAGACTGAACCAGGAAGAAATAGAAACTATAAACAGACCAATCACACGCAGTGAAATTGAAAATGTGATTAAAAATCTTGCAACAAACAAAAGCCCAGGACCAGATGGCTTCACAGGCCAATTCTATGAAACATTTAGAGAAGAGCTAACACCTATCCTTCTCAAACTCTTCCAAAATATAGCAGAGGGAGGAACACTCCCAAACTCATTCTACCAGGCCATCATCATGCTGATACTAAAACCAGACAAAGATGCCTCAAAAAAAGAAAACTACAGGCCAATATCACTGATGAACATAGACGCAAAAACCCTCAACAAAATACTAGCAAACAGAATCCAACAGCACATTAAAAGGATCATACACCATGATCAAGTGATCATCTCAATAGATTCAGAAAAAGCTTTTGACAAAATTCAACACCCATTTATGATAAAAACCCTCCAGAAAGTAGGCATAGAGGGAACTTACCTCAATAAAATAAAGGCCATATATGACAAACCCCCAGACAGCATAATTCTCAATGGTAAAAAACTGAAACCATTTCCACTAAGATAAAGAAGAAGACTAGGTTGCCCACTCTCACCACTATTATTCAACATTGTTTTGGAAATCTTAGCCACAGCAATCAGAGAAGAAAAAGAAATAAAAGGAATACAAAGGGGAAAAGAAGAAGTAAAACTGTCACTGTTTGCAGATGACATGATACTATACAGAGACTCCTAAAGATGCTACCAGAAAACTACTACAGCCAATTAATGAATTTGGTAAAGTAGCAGGATACAAAATTAATGCACAGAAATCTCTTGCATTCCTATACACTAATGATGCAAAATCTGAAAGAGAAATTAAGGAAACACTCACATTTACTACGGCAACAAAAAAAATAAAATATCTAGGAGTAAACCTGCCTAAGGAGACGAAAGACCTGTATGCAGAAAACTATAAGACACTGATGAAAGAAATTAAAGATGAAACTACTACAGCCAATTAATGAATTTGGTAAAGTAGCAGGATACAAAATTAATGCACAGAAATCTCTTGCATTCCTACACACTAATGATGCAAAATCTGAAAGAGAAATTAAGGAAACACTCCCATTTACTACGGCAACAAAAAAAATAAAATATCTAGGAATAAACCTGCCTAAGGAGACGAAAGACCTGTATGCAGAAAACTATAAGACATCAGGCTCCCTGACTTCAGACTATACTACAAATCTACAGTAATCAAGACAGCATGGTAGTGGCACGAAAACAGAAATATACATCAATGGAACAGGATAGAAAGCCCAGAGATAAACCCACACACATATGGTCACCTTATCTTTGATAAAGGCAGCAAGAATATACAATGGTGAAAAGACAGCCTCTTCAATAAATGGTGCTGAGAAAACTGGACAGCTACATGTAAAAGAATGAAATTAGAACACTCCCTAACACCATACACAAAAAATAAACTCAAAATGGTTTAAGACCTAAAAGTAAGTTCAGACACTATAATTCTCGTAGAGGAAAACATAGGAAGAACACTCTATGACATAAATCACAGCAATATCCTTTTTGACCCACCTCCTAGAAAAATGGAAATAAAAACAAAATAAACAAATGGGACCTAATGAAACTTAAAAGCTTTTGCACAGCAGAGGAAAACATAAACAAGACCAAAAGACAACCCTCAGAATGGTAGAAAACATTTGCAAACGAAGCAACTGACAAAGGATTAATCTCCAAAATATACAAGCAGCTCATGCAGCTCAATATCAAAAGAACAAACAACCCAATCCAAAATTGGG
Source organism: Physeter macrocephalus (assembly GCF_002837175.3). Taxonomy (NCBI): domain Eukaryota; kingdom Metazoa; phylum Chordata; class Mammalia; order Artiodactyla; family Physeteridae; genus Physeter; species Physeter macrocephalus. Next base: position 26,226,591 of record NC_041231.1, read on the forward strand.
CCGAAGACCTAAATAGACACTTCTCCAAAGAAGATATACAGATTGCCAACAAACACATGAAAGGATGCTCAACATCACTAATCATTAGAGAGATGCAAATCAAAACTACAATGAGGTATCACCTCACACCGTTCAGAATGACCATCATCAAATAATCTACAAACAATGCTGGAGAGGTTGTGGAGAAAAGGGAACCCTCTTGCACTGTTGGTGGGAATGTAAATTAGTACAGCCACTATGGAGAACAGTACGGAGGTTCCTTAAAGAACTAAAAATAGAACTACCATACAACCCAGTAATCCCTCTGCTGGGCATTTACCCTGAGAAAGCCATAATTCAAAAAGAGTCATGTACCATAATGTTCATTGCGGCTCTATTGACAATAGGCAGGAAAAAAAAAAAGGTTCTGAAGAACCTAGGGGCAGGACAGGAATTAAGATGCAGACATATGGAACGGACTTGAGGACACGGGATGGGGGAGGGTAAGATTGGACGAAGTGAGAGAGTGGCATGGACATATATACACTACCAAATGTAAAATAGATAGCTAGTGGGAAGCAGCTGCATAGCACAGGGAGATCAGCTCAGTGCTTTGTGATCACCTAGAGGGGTGGGATAGGGAAAGTGGGAGGGACATGCAAGAGGGAGGAGATATGGGGATGTATGTGTATGTATAGCTGATTCACTTTGTTATACAGCAGAAACTAACACACCATTGTAAAGCATTTATACTCCAATAAAGATGTTAAAAAAAAAAAAAAATAAATAAATAAAAAGAATACATGCACTGAGCTGGACCTTTTGCTAGAGGCTTTAGGTATATTGTTTCTAATCCTCACAAACACTCTGCAAAGTAGACATTATGTTCTTTATTATAAGCTTAAAAATTCAATCATCAGAGTGTTTTTCCTAAGGTCACACATCTGGCAAAGGATGGTGTTGGCTGGTCTGCCTGGCTCCGAGGCTCCCCTTTCTTAATGATCCATTTCTTCTCTAACTCAGTATATTAAGGAGGAAGAGAAGCACAGGACAAATGTTAAAAGCATTGGGCTGGGATTCAGGAATTGCAAAGAAGGTTTACAAATCAAAACTTGAAAAATCAACTAAGAAATGTTTTCCACACTGAAGTTTGTCATGTCATGTGACTTCCTTTCTAAGAGCATTTTTGTTTAAGCAAGTAAGTCAAAGACAACTTGGTGTTCATTCTGGCTATTGACACCATTCATTATGTACCTTGTAAATTTTAGAATTAATGGAAATTCTTACAATAAGTGGACTCAATGTCCTGCCAAGTTTGGAATATGATGATGTGCCATCTGATGCCATTATGTGTGTTTGTATGTATTTGTAAAACCATATGTCTTAAATTTTGTAGGATATTCTTCAATTAAAAAAAAATAGTCCGATTATGCAGATATATCATTGGAATGGCCTGGAAATTTGAGTTATTCAGCATCTAAAGTCCATTCTAATGCAAATGTTTTAAAACTAAAATTGGCACAAAATTCTTTAAAAGATCATGTGTACTAACCAGGGGTATGGAAAAGTTGGTCTCTGTTTGGGTAATCTATTCACTGTCTACCACTGGTCGGAGTTAGAAATGGGCAGTTGTGCCATGGAAAAATTCACAGAGTGGAAGCCAAAATAACTGAATTCTAGACTCAATCTTCCTATTCTTAAAAGAAAAGTGACTGCCTCTTTTTTATGCCTCTATAAGTAAGAGGAATGGAAATAACTTCTACAATTCTTTTCCATTCCAAAACTCTATCAGTCAATAAGAATTATTAACTTATGAGGAGAAAGAAAAGCCACTCCAAACTCTTATAAATAGAAAGCATGTAACTGAAACCTTAAGGCAAATGTATTTCTTGCAAAACATGTAAATAACGATTTGTGAACTGTTATATTCACATGACAAAACCCCAAGCACAGTCCCTCAACATGAAAAGTTCCTAAGATTCACTAGTATATCGTTCTGCCCTACTTCTAAATATATAGAAAATTACACGTTTCTGCTTCCTTGAAGTGAGGCATGCTCATGGGACTAGTTCCGGCTGATGAAATATGATTAAAAGTGACATGGGACACCTTGAGGTCAAAGTACTTAATTGCTGGGGCTCAATTTTCTAACCCTGTCGTTTCCCATTCCTTGGAGGGTTCAAGTACGAGATGGTAAATCCCCCGCTGATATGGCTCCTTGAGTGACTCTGTAGAGCTGAGAATCTCACTGAACCCTCATTGGGCATACTAAGACATACAATGTAAGACATATAACATGAGTTAAGACATATAGCATGAGTGCCAAAACACTGGGATTTCAGAGCTCGTTTCTTCCCACAACAAAAGTCAATGTGTGGTGTACGAAACAGAAGGACTGCTATCACTTGCGACATTCTTAAAAATGCAGAATCTCAGGCCCCACCCCACAACTACTGAGACAGGCTGCAAGATCACCAGAGGTGATTTGCATACATAGTTTGAGAAGCACTGAGAGTCTATTCTGATTTATATACAATGCTTAACTTTGTCCAATGTAGATACATTTGAAATAGCTAGCTCTCCCTAATATTCATGGCCTTCTCTGCTTAAGGATCTTCTTCAACCAGTTTCAGAGCTGTCTCACAAATCTGACAAATGCAACAAAGGAATAATTGAAATGTATCATGTCAGCGCTGCATCAAAATATAACTAACAGTATAAATGTTCTCTGTTCCTATCCTGAAGAATCAAGAAAGGGAAACATATATAAACAGCCTTACTCATACAAATTTGTTAATGGTCTCCTATAACATGAGTGATTTTTGGCTTCAGGTCACCCCAAAGAACATGCTTCTCTCTGCAATAGAGGTGAATAGAGTCCTAGTGACCAACATAGTCCATAACTTTTCTTTTTTAAGTCTGTTATCTCACTAGTATCCATTCATCTGTTTACTCAACAAGTATTTTTTGAATACCTACTATGTGCTTGGACTATTTTTGCGTGCGTGCTGAAAGTCATGTAGCATAAAATTCACCACTTTGGCCATTTTAACGTGTATGATTCAGTGGCATTTAGCATATTCACAACATTGTACAACCACTGCCACAATCCAGTTCAAGAATATAGTCATCACTCCAAAAGGAAACCGCAATGCTTTAAGCAGTAACTCTCTATTCCTCTTTCCCTGCAGCCCCTGGCAAACACTATTCTACTTTCTGTCTGTATGGATTTGCCTCTTCTGAATATTTTATATAAATGTAATCATACAATATGTGGCCTTCATGATTAGCTTCTTTTAGTTAGCATAATGTTTTTCAGGTATGACCCTACAGCATGTATCAGTACCTCATTTCTTTTTACGGTTGAATAATGTTCCGTTGGATGGATATACCACATTTTGTTTACACATTCATCAGCTGTTAAACATTTGGATTGTTTCCGCCTTTCAGCTCTTGTGAATAGTGTTTCTATGACAAGTTCTATGTACAAGTTTTTGTTCGAACCGCTGTTTTCAATTCTTTTGAGTATGGAACCATTTTTAAACGGTGAGACAAAGAGATGAAATTCTTTGTCTTAAAGGGATTTAAATCTAGTAAGAGAATAAGATATTTACCTATTGAAGTAGAAAATGTCAGAGCTACTTAGACTAAGACCATTAGGTAGTGTCTCAGTTAAACATCTCAGAGCTAAAAATCTCCAGCGTTAAATAAAACAAGCAAACAAATAAACAAACAAAACAAGATTAGGAGGTATAGTAGTTAGTTATATCTGATTCCAATCCCAATTCTATCTACCATTTACTAGCTGTGTGACTCTAGAAAACTTAATTTCTCCAAGCCTTCATTTTCTCTCCTGAAGACTGGAAATAATAATAACATATCCTGCTTCACAGGATTGTTTTGGAGATTAAACGTGATAATACGTGTAAAGCATTATAAGGGCTCAATAAGTGGTCATTACTATTATATTCATTTGAAAGCAAAATGGGGCTTAATCAAGGTAAAGTAAAAACACGTGGAGGGGACCTGGTATATTTCTCTGTCCAGAGTCCCTTCCTTATTTGATTACTGAAATCCTTTACACAGTAAGTAATGCATTTTATGCAGTTTGGTGAGACTGGCTTCATACTCCAGTCAAAGCAATGAACACCTGAACCAGCTTGGCCAATCCAAGGACAATCACTTCAGGGAATGGCCGGTGACCCTGAATGCCAGAATCGGAGTCTAAGATGAGATTTTTTTTTTTAATAAGGACACTGGCAGAGAAAAACATCTCTATCATTTACAACCATAAGGAGGATGTAACCTGTAGTTTCTTTTGGTCATCTGACCATACTGCATGGACAAAGCCAGTTGCGGAAAGAAAGAATTAGGGCAACACACACTTAACAGGCAGTACTGAAAGATGGAGCTGGAGAATCCATTGACATCTTTTGAGTGTCTGGATCCAGCTATGCCTGAAATTAGACACTAATGGATACTTCATTTACTTGAGTTTATGTATGCATATATCTACTTACTTATTTTGTTTAAGCAAGATTGATTTTGTATTCTGTCACCTTTAACTTAAAAAGCCAAAACTAACGCAAATTTAATGCAGAAGCAGGTAAATTAACCTGTTTACATAATTCTCAATACATGAGGCATGAGAAACATGCTGTTTCTCCATCTCTCTGCCCAGAGCATCATCATAAACATGACAGTTCAGAGATTACTCTCACACTGCCATAGGCTGTCTACGGTTCTCCAGTTTTCAGCTCTACAAATGTAACAGTCTTCCAAAGTATAGGGTTTATGGGTAGCTAATACTGAAGATGTGTGCCTGAGGCTTGTAGGAAGCCAATGGTCATCACGTGAGACCGAGGGCTCTAAAACCAAAATAAAGCAGTAAACACACAGGAGTTGTGCTTAAATAAAGCAAAAAGACCAATACTCAAGAGTCACTGGGGCTCCTGAGCTTTTAAGCCAGTCTTCAAAGCGTCATTAACAAACACAGCCTTGGTTTGCATGACTATGCTGGTGCAGATTACCCATGAGGGGCAGACTTTGGAAGCTGAGGCACCAAAAATTGTAGATTAGCCCTTGGAAATGGCCACAACTAAGATGATGTCCTATTCCGCCAAGGACAGCATCACAGTTCACAGCAGCATCACAAGGTTCTACTTTTTCCATTTTGCACGTAGCTTGGAACCAGCCTGCCATTTCTTTTTTTTTTTTTTTTTTTGCCTTCCTATGTGGTTTTTATTTCATTACATTCTGTCACCCCTCTTGCTTTTTTTTTTTTTTTTTTTTTTTCTGGGATGCGGGCCTCTCACTGCTGTGGCCTCTCCCGCTGCGGAGCACAGGCTCCGGACGCGCAGGCCCAGCGGCCATGGCTCACGGGCCCAGCCGCTCCGCGGCATGCGGGATCCTCCCGGACCGGGGCACGAACCCGCGTCCCCTGCATCGGCAGGCGGACTCCCAACCACTGTGCCACCACGGAAGCCCACCCCTCTTGCTTTACCACAAGTTCTCTTTTGTCTTAGCTTCCATTTCATTGTTTCTTACCATAAGCTCTAATTTCTAGTTCAATTCCACTTGTGTCTGCTCTTTGGAGCTGTAAGGCTATACACACATTCATTATATATAAAGAGCTTATTTTCTGAAATGAAGAAATATAAAGTGTCCGGAAATCAGTGTTATCTGCAAGTGGCTTCTCAGGCAGAGTGAATTCCAAAGTATACTGCACAATAAAAACTGGGTAATGTATCCGTGCCTCACATGAGCCTGCTGGTTTATGCAAGTCCCTAGAAAATGCCCTAAACAATTTCTGATAATCCACCAAAGCTGAAATGTGCACAGGGCAGCCACATGGCTTTGTTACCTCTCAGAAAACAGCTGAAATGCTTCAACTAGCTTCCTGACCCAGCAGACAATTGCCTCAGCAATTTCAGATCAAGGGGCTTCAAAGCTGTGTAATAACTACTTTCCCCAAACACAAATCTGAAACTAAATAGGATCATCAAGAAGAAGATACTGTCCTTCTGAAACTGGGTAGCAATTGCTGTGTTCAATAAAAATAGCATCTTACCAACATCAAAAGCAATTTTATGAAATTGGTAATTTCAACGCTCTGCACAGCCCAGGCCAGATACTGGGGAATGGATTTGTAAGAGTGGCACAAAATCCCAGTTGATCACCAACCAGCTGATTCATGAAAACAAGGCATGTAGAAAAACATAAAAGTTGAGGCTAGCTTTCCAGTTAAGCCAGATGAGAAAAATGAGATCTTAGGCGTCAAAGAGTCATATCTTTCTATACCAATAAGTTCATGGGTCGATAACCTACGCTAACCAAGATAAGCAGTGAATATGCTCTTGAGGACACCATATTAAAAAAGTTGACACTCTATAATCAGTTACTTTAATATCCAGATGCCTCCATTTAAAACTCTCCTCATATTATAAAAAACTATTGTAATAGTTGTCAAGGATTTGGAGGACGTCTAGTTTGTAGATTATCCTGGTGCCCTCCTTTCTCTTAATAGAGACTGATGGTGGAGTAAAGGCAGCCGTATGAATTGCTTTAAATGATACGATCTACTTGAAAATATTTCTTCAATGAAAAGTCCTATCATTAAGGAGAGGTTGGAGGTTTTCATGCATTTTAATTATTACAACCAAATGATATTGACCTGGACACAGAGCAAAAGCGACACTTCAACTAATACCCTTCGTTGAGTACTTATTTTGTGTCCACACCATGCCAAGGGTATATGTGAAGTATTCCATCTAATCTTCTCAACAAGCCCATGAAGTATTGATAGCTCCATTTTACTGATAAGAGAATTAAGGCCTAGTGTCGTTAAGTATTTAGACCAGAATTTCATGCTGCTAATAGGTGGTGAAGCCAGTACTTGAATCTAGGATGGTCTCATCAGGGCTGTTAAGTAACTCATATTGCCTCTCCTTGGTTATACATCCATTTTAGTTTCAAGCTTTGGTAAAGTTTACTTCTTGCTAAAACCAAGTGATAGGCCCCAAATTCTTTAAATAGTCTCCCTGTTAATATCAAAATAGTCTTGGCAAAGGTAGCAGTTTGGGCAGCATAGTCTATAGTCTAGAAGTTGAAAGCTTATATTTGAAGTAAAATGTCCAAACTCTGTTTTAATGTTGTGGGTTTGTCACATAACATCTCTCAGCCCTATGTCTGCATCTTTTCAAAGGAAATGATAATACCTGCTTCCCAAAGTTGTGAGGATTAAATGAGATAATATTCATACATATCTCTGATAATGTGTATATCCAGTAATAAGCACACTTTACATTTTAATTTTCTTTCTTTTTGCCATGATCACTCTTATTTATTTATTTATTTATTTTTGGCTGCGTCAGGTCTTAGCTGTGGCGCGCGGGATCTTCGTTGTGGCGCGTGGGCCTCTCTCTAGTTGTGGTGTGAGGGTTTGCTCTTCTCTAGTTGTGGCACACAGGCTCCAGGGCGCGTGGGCTCTGCACTTGTGGTGCGCAGGCTCCAGGGCACATGGGCTCTGTGGTTTGCGGCACGCAGGCTCTCTAGTTGAGGTGCGCGAGCTCAGTAGTTGCGGTGTGCAGGCTTAGTTGCCCTGCGGCATGTGGGATCTTAGTTCCCTGACCAGGGATCAAACCCATATCCCCTGCATTGTAAGGGGGAGTCTTTACCACTGGACTATCAGGGAAGTCCCCATGATCCTTCTTTTACACTTCGTGATGAAAAACTTTATATATACTTTTAAACATCAGATTCTGATAAATTGCTAGCCATGTAGAGGGGGCAGTTAGCTAAAGGGTGGCATAGACTGAGCAGGGTTATGCAGGGCAGCAGAAAGGGTATGTTGAATACAAACTCTCAGGTACACTCACCCCAGGCTGATGTGAATATGCAGATAATTTGAGTGGAAAATAACTCTGTGGCAGAGATTTGTGAACCCCCCAAATTTCCAATGGTTCTTACTCTGCCTATTCTGTTTTAATCACTCAACCTTCGCAGTCTTAATTTCCAAATGTATATAACTGTCAAGGACACAGACCATGGCTATAGCAACCACGGCGTATTTAAAACAATGGCAGAAATTTTAAAATTCAAACACGCCATACAAGGGACACTTCACAAGTTTGTTTCACTCAACACTGGCATCAGCAAACAGGAAACCCAATATGCTCTATCAGCCTGGAAATTGCAATTTGTTTGTCACATGCAAATAAGAAAATAAGTAGCTTGGGAAAACAGCATTTGAGATTCGGAAGCACAGGAAATTCTGCTAAACCCTTTACTTACATTTTCTTTGGACTGCCATTTTCCTGCGTTCTTAGACATTTTAACTTGCCTAAATCGATTCCAAATGACCTTCTTCAATGCTATGACCAGAAAAGTCACATCTATTGCCCTATAATTTACGAGCACCATAGTCACAGAGGTGTGACTGAGAGTTTGGGATCTGGGTTCAAGTCTCCTTTATCACTAGCAAAATATGTACTATTTGGCAGATTATTTAAGCTTTCTCAAGCCTCAGCTTCCTCACTCAAAAAAGCAAGCTTAGGGCTTCCCTGGTGGTGCAGTGATTGAGAGTCCGCCTGCCGATGCAGGGAACGCGGGTTCGTGCCCCGGTCCGGGAGGATCCCGCGTGCCGCGGAGCGGCTGGGCCCGTGGGCCATGGTCTCTGGGCCTGCGCGTCTGGAGCCTGTGCTCCGCGGCGGGAGAGGCCACGGCAGTGAGAGGCCCGCGTACCGCAAAAAAAAGAAAAGAAAAGAAAAAAAAAAAAAAGCAAGCGTAGAGGAGCCTGTGAAACACTCACAGAGTTATGAGAATGGGATCAAGTGATGAACTCAATACATGCCAGATATTACATCTGATTAATATAACTATAGTTATTAAAACATCAACTGGTTCATTCTAAAGCTCACTGCCATTGCAGCTTCTAGAGGGGATTTGCTAGGATGCCCAGCCCAAGCAGTGGGAACACAGTAGATACGCAATTAATAATGATAGTGATCTTCATAATCACCATCATACTAGTAGATGCAAATATATGCCAAACACTTAGTGCTGGGCACTGCTCTAAAGCCTTTACATATATCGTCTAATTAAATCCTCAAAACAATCCTTAGAAATAGACACTAGCTCGGTGTTTTGTGACCACCTAAAGGGGTGGGATAGGGAGGGTGGGAGGGAGACACAAGAGGGAAGAGATATGGGGATATATGTATACGTATAGTTGATTCACTTTGTTATACAGCAGAAACTAACACACCATTGTAAAGCAATTATACTCCAATAAAGATGTTAAAAAAAAAGAAATAGACACTAATATTTCCAACAGTTTAGAGATAAGGAAGAGGTTGACTAGTTCAAAGATGACACTGCATGTGGGGGTCAAGATTCAGAGTAAACCAAGGGTCTTTTACTCACACTCTTAACCACAGGGCTTTACAGGGAATCATATATGTTTAACCCAACCTTCCTCCTGCAACATATGACCCTGACATTTAGTGCCACTGAAGGACTCTCCTAGGGTTATACATCTAGCAAGGGACAGAGACTCAAAGCCATCTCTTCTCAGACCACACGTCTATCCTCTATTGCAATGGATCCCATACTCAGATTTCATGAAAATTTGTAATATTGAGAGATGAGAGACAGACAGACACCCCTGGCTGGTGTACTTGTGTCAGCTTGAGCAGATCAAGCTCTCTTAGACTACTGTGTTTTCCTGCTGAATGAAAACAATTCCACAGAATACCAACCAACATTCAACTAAACTACTCTGTGACCGTGAAAAACAAGAAAAGGAGAGCACTCTCTAACCATACCTGAGCACAGACAAAACAAGAACATGATCCAAACCTCGCTTTGCCTGACTCATATGACTGACTGCTATTTCTTTACTAATTATTGCTTCAGACCCACTTTGTTCCTTCCACCTACTTATAAAAATTGTCGAGGTACCCAATCACAGAATTGCTCCTACTCTGAAAGTACCCAATCCTGGGCAAAGCCATGACACCTCCTCCCAAATACATAACAAGTCCAGTTTTATAACAAGCCTTTCCTCACAATCTTGCTGCAACTCCTTGCACTTTCCCAAGATGAGTGGTCTCCCAGTAAGAATACCAGCTTTTATTGACTTGTTAATGTTCCTGGTATTCTTGGGTGCTCTTCAGCTGTACTAACAGAGAATTTTGAAATACAGCCGACTCCTGTTATTTGTGGGTGTATTGGTTGTAGGACACCCCTAAGGACACCAAAATCCCCAGATGCTCAAGTCCCTTACATAAAACAGCATAGTATTTGCATACAACTTAGGTACATCCTCCCTTATGCTTTAAATCCTCTCTAGCTTACGTATAATTCCTAATACAAAGTAAATGCTACAAAAACATTGGTAAATAAAATATAAATGCTATGTAAATTGTTGCTGGCATATGACAAATTAAAGTTTTGCCTTTGGGAACTTTCTGGAAATTTTTTCCTAAATATTTTCCATCCATGGTTGTTTGAATCGATAGATGTGGAACCCCTGGATATGGAGGGCTGACTGTATATTTTTTCTTAGGTGAAGATAGTTTTAAAGGAATTACATTTACTACCTATGGCTATAATTCCTAAAAGAAAGTGCATTTATCAGAAAAACATAGTAAGCAAACACTCTCCCCCTCCCCACCTAAAAACCCCTACAAAATTATTGTTAACATTATTAGTTTATCTTGATGACAAAGTTTCTACATTGCTCTTATTTTCCTATTTCATTTCGGCAGAACAAAATCTTTACCACCAACCAGCACTGCCAGGAAGAGATCTGGGTTTAGGAAGCCTAAAGCTTATACAATTTGGGAGTGGAGGGAGCTGCTTATTAAGAAAAATACAAAATTAGGCAAGAAAGGTGATATTTCCTGAGAATATCAGGAATACAAGAAAATAAATACAAGAATTCTTGGAGTCTTGGAGATGGAGGTACCCCTTTTCTGGTATTCCTTTAGGCACTTTGTCAGAAATGCTTAGATAGAAATTACTCCTGATTGCAATCTGGCAACCCCTCCCCACCTGGAACACAGTGCAGGGGCCTGTGCAAGTGGAAGGTTCCAAAGCAAAGTTTCATTTGTTTCATAGTAAATCCACCAAGTGCTGGCATTTGGTCAACATTGCCTTATGTCATGCTGCTTCTGAGAACTATTTTTCAAGAAATGAATTCCAACTGATCTCACAGGTTAAAGCAATAAACAAATGTTTGTACCATTTGGTTCACCTTCAGTCTCTGATACTTGGCTATTCTTCAGCTTAAGACAACTATGGACATGTCAGCCTTGAAAAATGATAATTCTGACAGCCCAAATTACCTAGCTCCACATACAAGGACAGGCAATTCAATAAATTTTGGCCAGAGAACTGTCAATCACTGACCTGTGGTTAACTTGAACGTCCCTACTTCTTTTCTTTGTAAAATTCAACATCTTATTTTGTTTGGTTTGATTTCTAACTCCCCTCAGTTTCTCTTTGCATTTGTGTTGGCTCCTATTTTCTGTCTCTTCAACCTGTTACCAAGTTCTGGCCCCTTGAATCTATTCATTTCAGTGAATTGTACACAGCTGGGTAGGTCTGCAGGTGGCAGCTAATGTATTATACAGGCGGCCGCATAAATCCTTATTCATTTCATCTGGAGGAGATAGCGTCTCTCCTTGGGATATGTTTAGTTCATCTGCATCTAGGGCAGACAGCCCTGGTCAGAGTGAAGCCAATGTTTAAGGTGAGATGAAATTTGGCAAAATTACGTTAAGATTTTACATACAGTTAATTTTTCAAAATACCTTTTACTATTAGCAGTGGTACCACTTCCCAGACATTATAATTATTGATTATAGATCCCAACTGGCCCCGGTTTTCTTGTCCAAACTTTGTCTCTAACTGTATGAACTTGATTGGGCAAGCCACATCACTTCTCCAAATCTGCAGATGCTAATGAAGTGGAGACACTGGCACTGATATCTTAGGATTGTGAGAATTAACTAACATAATGACTCTCCAGATTTCTTGAGTGAAGAGTGTATCTTTCTAAAGGAATATGATGGTTCTGAGAGGAACAGGAAGACATGGTACAAACTCAGCAAATCTTACAGAAGCATTAATTTTTTCCTCAATCTTTTTTCCTAAAAGATTGAGCTTTAAGTAATTGAATTAGCAGGTAGGTTAAAATCCTGTTTTTGTATTAAAACAATTATTATGGAGTACGAAGCAAAATGTGAATGCTTTCCATAAAGATATCTAGTAGGTAATTTTGGCTTATGGCCCCAGGCCCAAGAAATTAGAAAAGTAGCCTTCTCTGCCATTAGGCATTGTTTGTAAAACTCATCTGCATTTGTAAGGTACTCTGTGAGGTTCTGGAATAACCTTAATGTATACATGGATGTGGAAAAAAGATCTCTCTGCTTTTGATAAGGGGTATAGCTGAAATGCAAGTGAACTTATTTTAAGATGGAAATATATCTTTAATGAATGACATTAACCAGGGTGAGAAGAAAGTGATTATTGATATTTAGGGCCTTGCAGAAAACCTTGGAGTTTGCGGTTGGTTATTTCGTTTGAAATGGCAGACAACGTCCTCTTGGGGTTTTCAGAGCCTCTAAGTCCAGGTAAAGACTAGAGAGGGTTGACAGAGGTAACAAACTTAGAAGACAGTTAGGAGGAGGTGATGGGGATGGATAAATAATGGGGGAAATATGGTGGGGCGAGGGTCAGGGAAGGAAGGACCTAGAGAGGAAAAAGAGTAGGATCAATAAATAAGAGCAACAAAATGGCTTCCTGTTAGCCAAATACTTAGAAGGCATGCAGCATCCTAAAAATCCATAGGATTTTAAATTTTAGTCTTGTTTTATTATTATATGCCATTCTTATGTAACGATTCTCAGATAAACCAGGCCTGTTTTTTGCACCTGCATTGTATAAGGAGTAAGAAGTCTTGAATATGATTCTTATATATTAAAAATTTTTTTTATTAACATCCTTTTACTTCCCTCTTTTTTTAATCTCCACCATCAAGAAGAATATTGATTAAAGACAATCCCAGATGAGGTGACAATAATCACAGCTAATTTACTGAGTACTTATTACATGCCAGGCACATGCATTATCCCATGAACTCTTTTTTTTTTTCATTGAAGTATAGTTATTTACAATATTGTGTTAGGTTCAGGTACATAGCTCAGTGATTCAGTTATACATATATATGTTCATTCTTTTTCAGATTCTCTTCCCTTACAGGTTATTACTAAATATTGAATATTGTTCCCTCTGCTATACAGTAGGTCCTTGTTGGTTATCTATGCATTATCCCATTAACTCTTACAACTAATGTATCAAGTAGGTGCTATTATCCTCCCCATTTTATGTGTAAGACCAGGCGGGATAATAATAGCTAATTTTGTAGGGGGTTTCCCATGTGCCAAAGCAATGCTCTAATTGCTCTCGTGTATTAGATTACACAGACCTCATAATAATCCTGTAAAGTGGGCCATATTATCTTCTATTTTATAGAAAGAGACCTAAGTAAAGAGAGGCTAATTGATGTGCCTACACAACACCACCAGCGAGAGGCAGGTCAGAAGTTTAAACCCAGATAGACTGGTTTTGGAACTCATTCTTGTAACTATGGTCTATGTTGCCCCCAATGTAGAAGAAACACGGAAACTTCTAGCTCACTCTCCAGGAGGAGATCAATGGGGTAGACCTTCTTCAGCTCCTCCTAGCACCTCCTCTCTTTGTTCCCTTGAGAAGAGGGGTTCTTAAGTGACAGGAGAATCCAGGGGAAGAAAAGGTAAATACTTACCTTGTAAGTATTTGGCTAACAGGAAGCCATTTTTTTGCTCTTATTTATTGATCATACTCTTTTTTCTCTCTAAGTCCTTCCTTCCCTGACCCTCCCCCCACAATATTTCCCCCATTATTTATCCATCCCCATCACCTCCTCCTACCTGTCTTCTAAGTTTGTTACCTCTGTCATCCCTCTCTAGTCTTTACCTGGACTTAGAGGCTCTGAAAACCCCAAGAGGACACTGTCTGCCATTTCAAACGAAATAACCAGATCCTGACTCTGTGGTGCAAGCTTGAGTCCTGGGTGAATTTAGGTGTGAGAGAATATTTAGAAAATGGCTTTCATCAGAAAACTGGTCACAGAGGCAAGAGAAGAAGTGTGAAGCTAGAAGAGAGGTCGGATCAGCAGTAGCAGGGAGCCCTCTCTGGTCCTGGGTCAGGAGAGTGAAAGGAGGTGCTTCTATGGGGATCTCAGCTCCAGAATTTATCAGTGGAGGGTAGAATCATGGCAGGCGTCTCTAACAGGATCTAGGACCATGGAGGGGAGAGAGCTGCTGCCAAAGACACTGAAGAGGCAGAGAGGGAGAAATGCCATTGTTTCTCCTTTCTGCACACTTTCCAACCTCCCATCAGTTGGAGCCAGCCAGCACAGAAGCCAGGGAAATGCAGCCTCGCTACACAGAGCAGAGCAAGGGAGGGTCATGCGTGGATCTGAGGGCAGATAGAACCCAGACGCACACAGTGGACACATTCAATGTAGTGGGAAAGACACAAAGAAGCCAGATTGTGGCCACGTACCTAAGGATTGTTCTCAACTTGCCTTTATCATCAATAAAGCTAAAGTAGTATTATGACCTTCATTTGTATAACTTGTATTATCTCTCAACTGACTTGGAATTTGGAAAAGAAGAGAAAGGGATTAATTATTACCCTCTGCCCCCAATCTTATGGTCAAATTGTAAGCATGGAAGTATTCGTTTTGCTCATATATATACATATATACACATACACACACAAATATATATATATATAGATATATATATATACACACACACATATATATTCAAATTGGACATAAAGTATTCAGGTGAAATCATCATTTTAGAAGAAACACTGTCTTAGTAGTATTCTCATTACTTGCTTTATCAAAGCTAACAACCATTCTAATGTTACTATGAAAATACCAATTATTTTTATGATAATGAAGACTTTAAATAGCTCAGTAGGATAAATTGGATCCAAACCATGGCTTAGCTAGTTCCTTCCATCTTTGGAATACTAAACTAGAATGAAGGATTCTAATCCTTCTAATATAGAAATGTCTCTTTTCAACTTTGAAGAAAAAAAGATATTTATTCTGTTTTGAGGATGATGAATTAATTTTGAGATGCGGATGCAAAAAAATGATTTTTACCTGAGGGACAAAGCCCAAAGTGAATTTAACTTTGTCAAAATCCTTAGTGGTAACAATGACAGACACCACCAAAGCATGTCCAGGTGATATCATTGGATAAAACCTGACCACTTTTTTATAAACTTGCCCATACTCCTTAACGTCTTGGATGGACCCTCTAAGTCAGGGTTTCTCAACCTCACAGTATTGACATTTTGGGTCACATAGTTAGTTATTTGTTGGTCTTGGGGGCTGTCCTTTGGAACACCGGATGCTTCACAGTATCCCTGGCCTCTACCCACTACATTCCAGGAATACTCCCCATTCAGTCATGACAACCATGTCTCCAGACATTGCACAATGTCCCCTGAGGTGGAGGGGAAGGAGATGGGGCAAAATAACCTCTAGCTGAGAATTTCTGCTCTAGATATTTACAGTTATATCACTTATACTATTGTTGGTTGTGACTGTTTGCACTTTGGCTGAATTAGTTTAACTTTTAGCTTTAATAATCATACATGCTGAACTGGATTCTACTAGAGTAGAAGTAACACCCAAGGATCAAATCTCTTTATGGGATTAAATTCTTTTCATAGCTATTCTTTATATGTTCTTAAAATGAACCAAAAATGTAGTTTCAATATGCCTAATGGGACCCAAGATACCTCAAGTAAAAAGGATGTATTTGCTGAGGATGCTTAGATAGGAAGGGAAGAGGAGGAGGAGAAAGAATAATATTCAAATAAAATACTGTTTTCTGAGATCTCTCCATTAGAGTAATTCCATGAAAAAGTGGACATGTATCCATGTTTTGAGTTTTGTCTTCTAGCTATGAATTTAAATATTGGGATTCAATTCTTTTATTATTAGATGCATTACACGGTACATCTTTATTGAAGAAGACATAATTCGAAAGGCTTAAATTCAATTGATTCTCAGGTAAACAAACCTACTTTCACCAGATCACCTTAGAATCTTTTAAGCAGTCATAAGAAAAGATATATTGTTCACATGTGCAAAGAACTAGGTAAAACAAATTTCTCAAACAGCTTAAGAAAAGTATTTATTCTCTCCTATAACTTCTAATGGAAACTGGAAACAAAAGCAAATTAAACAGTCCAGGAGGAAGAAATACGTAACAAGAAATCAAAACAGTATCACATTAGATAGACTGTCAGAACTGAATCTTTGTCAAGTCTATACCAAGCACTATAGTATGACCACAGAAATGTCACTCTATTTCTGTGGGTTTTGCTTCCTCAGTGGTAAGATAAGAGAGTCAAATTAAAAGATTGCAGGGAATTCCCTGGCGGTCCAGTGGTTAGGACTCTGAGCTTTCACTGCCTATAGGACCTGGGTTCAATCCCTGGTCAGGGAACTAAGAAAATCCCACAAGTTGTGGTGTACAGCCAAAAAAAAAAAAAAGATTGCAGGGAGGGGACCCAGGCAGTTGGCGGGTTATTGGGTGGGGCTCCCAAGCGCATGTACAGGTCTGTCCTCGTCAGCAAGAATCCCTGTGCCTAAGTTATCTAGCCATTAAATAGCACATAAAAGCACCACGTCAAAGACTGAGAGAGAAGGGGGTGGGGAGAAAGGAAAATATATTTTCATATCTCGAATGATACTTTACCCTTACATTTTTGAATAAAAGACCTTGCATTTTTATTTTGCACCTGGCCATATAAATAATGTAGAGTGTAGCTGACCCTGTAATCAACAAATATTTACAGAGCATCTTTTATGTTCCAGGCATTGTGCTAGGTACAGGGGACCTAACTGTGAACAAAATAAAGCACACTCTAGCCCGTGGGGAGTTTGCAATGACTTCAACATTATTACCCTACCTCCCCATCCCTGACACTCCTTGTCAAGACTCCTGATAAAGACATTGCCTATATGCTGATGAGAAATTAGGAAAATCAATTATGATAGATTGAATTCCTAGCTTATTAAATATTCTATTTCCGTCCCTGGGTATCCCTCCCAGTAGAAGGAATATGCCTCCTCTCCCTGGTGAACTCAGGACTGGCCATGCAACTTGCTTTGACCAATGCAATGTGGGCGGACGTGTTGTCTGTCACTTTGGGACATGGGCTCTAAGAGCCAGCATATAGTTCTCCAGGTCTCTGTTCTTTCTGCTGTAGGGACCAGCAATATTCTTAATAGATGTTGGTCCTTTATCCTGGGTCCTGGGAGGGAAATGACAGAGTAAAGCTGCAGCTGACATGCAGCCTAATTGACAAATAAACCTTGGTTGTGGCAGATGTCTGAGATATAGGGGTTGTTTGTTAATGCAGCATAATCTAACCTACTCTCACTAATACACCAGTTTATGGCATTTCACTTGGGAAGAGGAAAGAATAGCTATTAAAATCCCCAGAGATTTGGCATGAGAGATGGGACCTCTAAACACATAACATCGCTACTATATCCAGAGAATAACAATCTTTTGAAGAGAGCATTGGAATCCATTCTTGTTTTTTTTTTTACAAATAACTCCCCATTAATCAACTTCATAGCCATCTTCTTCCACAAATTATTGACTCTTCAATGAATACATATTTAGTTTGATTAACTTTTTGTCTTACCTAGTACCATCTATTTCAAATGTTAACTTGGCTCTGGGTCAAACAGAAGCCATCACCACATTGTAACGGAAAAAATACAAAAGAAAATAATGGAAGTATAAGGCTATTTTTCCATTAATCAAAACACTTGTGAAATGTTTATTAACTATGTTCACTCTACTTTTTCTCCATATCTTAAAACAGCAATTGACTTTTTAAAGTCAGTAATTAACTCAAGCCATCAAATTCAAATAATGATACACAGCTCTACTTCACCGATTCATTCCATATTTATTCATTGAGACCTACTATGTGCCAGGGACTGTTGAAGGCATTAATCCCCTAGTGCCTACTGCAGCATCAGGCATGTACAAAATGGTCAATAAATATTTCTTGAAAAACCTGGGAATTTAATGAGCTTAATATGCACTCAAACCGCCCCATAAAAACTATAAGGTTTTTTCAATATGTTTTCTAGACCCATTGCTTTTCCTTGTCTGAAAGGAAATGCCAAGAAAAGGAGAGAGAAAAGTCCAGAACATTGCAAGCTAGCAACCGAAAAGGCAGAACATTATGAGAATCCCAAACATTATACGCACATTATTCAGTGGAAGACTTAAATCTGAAGCAACATGAAATGGTATTGGTAAAGAATTAGTTTTGTTTCCTTTTCACCTGAGGGTAAATTCTGAGATATTTGGGGGTAGGTGAATTTTCCAAGCCCCTGTAATTTTATTTAATCATTCTGATCACTTCTAAGGAAGAGCGTTCTCTCCAGGGGGGTAATCCTCCTCCTCACCCCCCAAGTATTGTTCAGTTTTGTCAGCTTTACAAGTCAAAAAGTAAAAAGCATATTGAAAATAAACCACTTCAATATGTGCATTAATATGGTGATGGAGGGCTTCCCTGGTGACGCAGTGGTTGAGAATCTGCCTGCTAATGCAGGGGACACGGGTTCGAGCCCTGTTC
>NC_041231.1:26245408-26287671 GCF_002837175.3 Physeter macrocephalus
GCGACAGTGAGAGGCCCGCGCACCGCGATGAAGAGTGGCCCCCGCTTGCCACAACTAGAGAAAGCCCTCGCACAGAAACGAAGACCCAACACAGCAAAAATAAATAAATTAATTAATAAACTCCTACCCCCAACATCTAAAATAAACGAGGTTAACGAGGCAGTCCACTTCCCTCTCATTCTGTCCTCCTTCCCGGTCTTTATTTTAAAAAAATTGATATATATGGTGATGGAGCAAAGCAGTCTTCACTCAGCTTAGATTAGTGAATCCCTCATTTAATTACAACTGGAAAGGTTAGAAACTTTTTATCGTACACACATATTCTCTGGGAATTATCTGGCTCTGAAATTATAATTAATCATCCTCTGTCATGCTTTCATTATGTGCACTGCTCTCCAGAGCCCTCTCTTTCTTCTTTCTTCATTCATATTCCTGTGACTGTCCTCCTCACTGTTACCACAGACCTCAGGTGAATTTTGTCTACTGCTCAGAAATGACTGGATATTGTTAAACCCATTTGTCAACCACATTATCAGCTCACAAACATGAGATTTCTGCATATATTTAGCCTTTCCCGTATATAGCAGTCCAAGTATTAACATGGATGGCATCTGTCAATGTTGACAAAAATTAAATTTCGAAACTACTGTAAATAATAAAGCAGTCATATAAAGATTATTTCTCTGGAGCATAAGCTACCAGTAAACACAATTTGCATATTGTACTTACAGCTGTTTCTACATGAGCTGTTTGCTGTGGTTCATTAGAATGATTTGATTTGTCAGATTCTAGGATAGTTGAAAGTTTGATGTGGAACTATTTAAGGGAGTTTAGTGAAGTTTTTGATTTTTTGAGCTGTTCACATCTGGCATAAGGAGAATAAAGTGAATTCTTCAGCAGAGATCATTAGGGGCTTAAGGCTTGAGGATTCAGCATTCACTCAATTCCAAAGGGTTTCAGGGAAAACCAAGTTCCCTGTCCCAGCAAAGCTCATGCACTTTCCACGCACAACTCATGGAGTAGGATGGCTCACTGGTACCGCTCCCAACTCAATGTGAGAGGATAGGATGGCCTTCTAAACCAAGAACTGAACATGAAAGAATCAAGCATGTGTTCACCAACCTGGGAACCATATAAAGTTGTCTCTGAGAGTTTTCTGTGAAATAGATTCAATTTGACAATTCTACAGCTCTCCTATTTCATCACTTTCAAATCAGAAATCATAAAATCTAATTGCTCAGTGGAACTGACAAAATACACATGGGTTGGCATCCTCCTCCAGGGAGAGCAGACTAACTTTTTGAGATAAATGGCTGAAAAGTCTGGTTTTCATGATTTTCAGGGAAAAATATTCCATGGTTTCTCACTTACTGAAGTCCTCTTTAACACAGAAGAAAGACATTGTTTTCACGTCTAATTGATGACTTTCTTATATTTTATTATCTTATTCATTGTTGAGATATATATATATATATATATAATTATCACTGTCACTGTCTAATTATCCTGCGACCTAAGAAAAACCAGAGTAAGTCTAGCTTTAGCCAACTCTTTTAAACTACGGACCTGAGAATGTGATCTTGTCTGTGCTAAATCTTCTCCTGTTTCACTAAGATGAAGGGGACAGGCTGAACTCTCTTATCATAGGTCATGTATTTTAAAAGAACTTTTAATGTTTCGAATATAAGAGCACTTGCTAAATGAACTCACAAATGAAGTGACTAATATCAGTGACAAAGTGACTCTCATTCATTGATTAGTGGTCATCCTAAATAGTGGTTGTGTGTGTGTTTGTGTGCACAGCCTCCTACTTACGTGTACTGTAATGCTTTCTCTTTCAAAAATCAATCCTATCAAAAGAAAAATTTGCCAAAATTTTCTTATCCAACAATATGTGATTTTGATGTAGGAATAATTAGCTGTAGACATTAATTTGTGGAACATTAATAGTAGTAGAATCAGAATATAGAGGACTGAGGAAGTGAGAGAAATGGTTATGTGTGGACAGGGTGAGTTTGCTGTAACTGTAAAAAGGCAGATATTGATTTCCTTTATGAATAAAGTATCCAAATAAAACTCAGCTCTGAATATATGATCAACTCCTCTGTGAACAGGAATAGTTGTTCCTATTTGAATTTTATAAAGAAACGTGCATTTGCCTACTCACCCACATGTCAACTATTGCTATCTAATTGGACCAGATGTTTAACGTACCGGGTCGTTTCTTCCTAAAGATCTTTCATAGGCTATCATAGGAAAAACAATGATCAAACACCAAACTCAACAAAACCCTAAAGTCTAGGAAAATAAATAAGAACTGAAGTCATTTTAATCCTATGCACGGATACGTAGACATAATGGAGTAGAAATTGTGGTTTTGCTTAATGTTGAAAAATGGATACCTTCTTACATTTCTACTTGTTTTTGTAATCAAACATGCAAGGCACATTTGTTATTTCTGTAGGCTAATATTTACATCCCTTTCTTAAAGGGAAAACATCTCTCTATCCCTAGCCCATGGGCTTCTATTGAAACTGACTTTAACCCCAGGCTCTTAGAGTAGAGGCAAGGGTCATCAAAAGAGTCCATGCCCCAGCCCTAGTGACTGATTTATGCAAGTGACCCAAGTCAAGCCATCTAGGGTCAAACAGATTGGCTTTGGGGGCTTTTTTTTTTTTTTTTTGCCTTCTTTTCAGGGTAGTCGTATACATTTGTCCAGGTTGTACACTGAGGAAGGGCATTAGATCTGAGGGGGTACCATTTATATCGATACATCTTCATTATTTTGACATTTTTTTCTTATTTTATCATAACTTTGTTAACTCCGGCATAAGTCATTTATATATTTATTTTAACAATTTTTGGGGGCAGATGGTGCTAAGATGTTCTAACAAAATCAGCATATTAGGACAATTTTCAAACAGATGAAAGTAAGACTTGTTCTAAGAGTGTAGATATAAATCATTATGCTTTGGATTATGAAGGATAAGCAAGTACGAAAATTAAAAGACTACCAACCTAGCATCAGCAAAAGTAATGGGTGATTCTAAGCAAGGAGCTTAAAAAGTAGATAGATTCTGAGATGCAAGACAACGTTATACTTCCAAAATTATTCACTTATGAATGTATTTGCGTAATATGAATTTGTATATTTTTTAAAAAGCTAATGTTATAAGCAACATGATGAGCAACCAAAATTCAGCATATATAAAGCAATTGGAACCACTAAAAGAAATATGAAATTCTTTGAAGAAAAGTGAAGTAATATTTTAAAAATATATACAATTGAAGGCACATAAAGGTCAAATAGTTTACCATTAACATTGACTTTTCTAGCATAGAAAATATGAAACTCATTTCAAATATGAATACCATGATATCTTCTATAATTCAGAACTAAAATTTAAAATACTTTTCTCATTACAGTATATTTTCCATTAACATATATCACCTTTAAAATACAAATTTATAGTAGTTTATGATACTGTTTGATTAGATGTAATGTGAAAATTTGCCATGAACATGAAACTACTTCAGGAACATAAAATATAAATTTCAAGTTGACTGAGGAACATAGGAAGGAATGTGATAATGAGAGGACATCAGAACATGAGGAGCTAAACTTACACATAGTTTTCTAACATTTAGAATATATCTTGTTACAGTAGGGAAATATTCATGATAATAATTCGCCAGAAAAAATTCCACATGCTTTTATTTTAAAACATTTAGGATATAGTTAACTTAGTCAATATTGGTCACTGGCCAAGAACATGACTTTGCAAAATGAAAACTTACAGTCTCCACTATCACTAGAGAGATGGTGAAGTCTATAGTTTGTTGGTACAGATAACCTCTGAAACGATCCTATTTTGCTTCTTTGAAAGGAAGATCTGTAACTGTGTATACCAATTACTATGTGGTAGTGTCTTTGGATTCTTAATTTTTGTGATTAAAAATTTACACATTCTGCCATATTATTTTCAATAGCATGATCTGTGTTAATTTTGAGAGTGTTTTATGTATGTTCCAATAATTATTATTAAGTCATCCACAAACTATAGAAATTTCCTTGAGAAAGGGGTACCTTTCTCTAATTTGCACAAATGTACCATATGGGCTGGCAGCAGCCCTGACTACTGAGGAAGCAAACTTCCTCCTTCCCACTGACATAAAAGAGAATACATAATGCCTGGAGCTGCTAGAACTACCCTCCTGCCTTGTTAACACCAAGGAAATGGAGTGTAGAAATGGAGAGGAAACCTGCGTCCTGATGATACAATTTGAGCACTAGATCAAGCCTCCTTTAGAGCCATCCCTCCAATCTGTTCAATTGGATGCATTTGGGCTGATGCATTTATTTATCTTGTTTTATATTTTTGCTCAAGCAGATTTAAGTGGAAAATTCTGCCACTGCTAACAAAAAAAATCTCTATGATACAAATTCCACAGAGAGTATTCTTGTACAAATAACCAGTTCTGGTGGCTAGAGGGAAAATTCTTAGATAGGTTAGTTTGTCTTTGTACATATGCTGGGTTGTTTTTTTTTTTTTCACATTTAGTGACATGGTTTTGTTGTAAGACAGACATGAGTTCAAATCCCTCTAAACTATTTATTAGTGCTGTGGCACTGAGTTGATGTGAAAATCAAAAAGAATGAAATAATGCCATTTGCAGCAAAATGGACAGACTTAGAGATTATCATACTAAGTGAAGTAAGTCAGACTGAGAAAGACAAATTTCATATGATATCACTTATGTGTGGAATCTAAAAAAAAATGATACATATGAACTTATTTACAAAACAGAAACAGACTCACAGACTTCAAAGACAAACTTATGGTTACCAAAGGGGAAATGTTGGGGGGGGAGGGATAAATTAGGAGCTTGGGATGAACATATACACACTACTCTATATGAGACAGAAAATCAACACAAGGACCTACTGTACAGCATAGGGAACTCTACTCAATATACTGTAATAACATATATGGGAAAAGAATCTGAAAAAGAATGGATATATGTATAACTGAACCACTCTGCTGTATACCTGAAACTAACACGATATTGTAAATCAACCATACTCCAAGATAAAATAAAAATTAAATTTAAAAAAATGAGATAATTTAGTCCTAATAGCTTGGTTTTAGTAGGTGCTCAGTAAATGTTAATCATTATAGCTTCTTCCTTTCCTCTTTAAGATACTAGTGTATTTGTACATAATATGATTGTTACTATTGAAGAATAAATTCATTACTGTATTTGACAAATATTCCTTGAGCATTAACTATATGCTTGGTACATTCTAGACTGAGGATACAGTGATGAACAGAATAGACAAGGCATATTTTCCACTTTCACAGAGCTTATGTTAGAGTGGGTAAAATGAATAAGAAAGCAAACTAACAAAACTTCAAAGAGTGATAAACACTATAAAGACAATAAAACAATATTGTGGGATTTAGAGTGTCTGGTGTAAGGAGTACCTTTAAATGTGAAGACTTTTGAGCTTAGATGTAAGTGATGTGGAAGCACTAACTATGTGAAGATTTATGATAAGAGTATTCCAGATCAACGTCGAGGGCTTTGAAGCAGTCTTGGCGTTCTAGGAACAGGAACAAACTGGTGTGGCAGTTACCAGACTGAGGAAGCAAGGTGATATAGATTAGAGCTGTAGGCAGGAAGATCATTGAGGCATGTAGGCTAGGGTACTAAATGCGGATTTCATTTTAGTACAATCAATGCTTTTCAACCACCTTGTAGTTTCAGAGGGGTGTGTGTGTGTGTGTGTGTGTGTGTGTGTGTGTGTGTGAGAGAGAGAGAGAGAGAGAGAGAGAGAGAGAGAGAGAGTTTGTGTGTATGTGTATGATGGTTCAGGCAACTTACTATAGTTTATAACAGTACTTTTTCTCCTGCGTGGGAGTGACCAGCTCCCATGCCAACGCGGGGGATGATTTAAATAACCACATCACTGTTGAAGGTAGAGTATATCATGGGGTTTTATGAACCAACTGGCAAATGAGAAGCTTTTCTTTTCTATGTTGTTATAAAGGCGTCAACTTACTACACTATCCATTTTAGAGGGTTTGCACAGCAGATGGCAAATTCACTAGGAAAGGTAGGAGAGAGTACAGGGAAAAAACAAAAGTAGAAAAAATATTTCTTTTTTATTACAAAATGAATGTAAGCACATCTTTAAAAAAAAATAAAAGACCAGTAACTCAGAGTTTGACCACTTGAGAGGTGGCAGCATGTTAATGAGGACAGAATGCAAAAGAGAGGGTAGAATTTAGATATCAAGCAGTATATGCGAGATGATTACCTTACGTGCGAAGCCTTCATGGAGGCTCTGAATTCACATAATCTTATTGGTTTGTAAATCCTACGTTTTGAGTATCTGAATGTTCCATTATTTTACAGCTCATTTTCAAATTAGGAAGTGAAATTTCCATTCATATCACCCAAATTATTACTATATTTGGTATTTTGGGGAATGACTATATACATGTTCATTCAACACTTAGCAATATTAAAAATTAGCATTTTCTTTTTAAAGTAGATAATTATTTTGGAACATTTAAGAACACTAAAATAGTCATGTTAGAAACCAGTGAAGTAACAAGGGCAATTATGAGTCTGTGGTGCAATGATTAGCCATTTCTTATGCATCTTTGCATATTTCTAACTCTGATCTCAGGCTCACCGTCTCACATGGAGTTCATACCCTTATTATGTCTTTCCAGTCCTGGTGAAGCCACTCTCTCATGAATGCTTAAACTCTCCAGATGAAACTAATATGCTAAATCAAGAAAGTGTCTGGAGTATTTTTCAAATCTCCAGTCCTTTCAAATGTTTTGCCTTGATCAGTAAAACAAAGTAACAATCAGATGAAACAGATAAAAAACAAAAATTGTTTCAAGGCAAAGTGGAGGCACATTTTCAATGAAACCCACAAATGAGAAATAGATGAAGCCATACATCCAGTAAATTTGAGAAAATTAAAATACCATATTATTCACATGTACCATTTGATGTTACTGTTGAATGCAGTAGATGTCACTGATCTAAACATCATACTGCTGGAACTGTAGAATTTGTAGCTATTGTCTATTTATATACCTGGAGATTAACTTACATGCAAGATCACTGTAGATTCGCACTGGGATATTAGAAAAATTATTCCAACTGTGCATCTACTTTCTTATTTTACATTCCAAGATTTGCCAAACTTTCTTCCTTAAGCTAAACCAAATAATTCCCAACTTTTGAATAATGTGGCAAATATAAATATTTAAGAAACTTGTTTTATAATTTTATTAAAAAATGGACTTTGGTCTTGGAAAATGTGGGATGAGAAATCTTAGCTAAAGTTAGCAATATTGATTAGACACATTGCTATGTGCTGGGTGATCTATTAAACTTGTAACATACATCATTCCAATTATACTATTATTATTAGCATTTTACAAATAAAGACACAGAAGCCCTTATAAATTAAATGGCTTTCCAACAACATATGGAGGAGCTGGCATTTGACCAGTCCTTGCTGGCTCCCAAGATTTTGTTCTTAACCACTACATAATGCTGCCTTGAAATGTCACCAAATATTTACAGAAGAGGATGTGCAAATATTTGGCACAAAGTGGTTGAAAATATGCAAATTAATCCATAATTGGTCTCATGGGGAGGCTTGAGGTGAGGCAGGTGCTGGAATGGGGAAACTCTAGAGAAAGGTCCCTTCTTGTACAGTGAAGATTCAGCACCAAGGATAGCAACCAGGAGGTACAGTGGCTGTCTTGGGTAGCCAGGTCCACAGGAGCCTGCAATATGGCTCAAATACTAGAGACAAATAATTCTATTGTTGGGACAGGTTTTCACATAATATGGTTCCAGAGGCTAGCTGCATCTCCTGTGAGATCTGGATCTATCCACTGGGGAAAAGTAATTAATCTGTATGAGACCAAGTTTAAACTGTTGAGTCAAAAAATATTTTTGACAGCATGTAGATTTAAACACACACACACAACTCTATATTTGAGTTCAAAAAGTGTGTTTCTTCAAGTCTGAAAATTAGACTCAGGCAAACTTGGGTGGTACGCAAGTCTTGGATGTGTCAAAGTTAATAGCAGCCTGATAATTACTGCCATTTAATTACATATTTTTGCAAGGTCAAAATCAAAGAGTTACTTGTTATTTCCCTTTAGGCACTAAGCCCACTGGAAAAAAAAAACCTATACAGTGAAAATGAGGTACAATGTAATACAACTTTAAAAAACTGCAACACGTAGGTAACAAGTCATGAAGTCTCTGACTAGACAATTATCAGGTATCATTTAACTACTTCTTGTGATCTCCCAACAGTTGGATTTACTCCTGAAATCTAAAGTTTTCTAGTTTCTACTTCATCTGCCAGAACAACTTCAGACATTTAGGAATTTCCCTTTTCCCTAAGCCTTAGGTATGGGTTGAACTGTGACAACTCTCCCACCTGCCACCACCCTCTCCCCTCCACCCCCCAAAAAAACATGATATGTTGAAGTCTTCACCTCTGGCACCTGTGAATGTGACTTTACTTATAAATAGAGTCTTTGCAGATGTAATCAAGTTGAGGTCATTAGGGTGGGGTCTAATCCAATATGACTAGTGTTCTTATAAAAAGAGGAGAACACAAGAAGAAAGAGACACACAGGTAAAACACCAGTGTGACAGAAGCAGAGATTGGAATTACGCAACTGCAAGCCAAGGGATGCCAACAGTTGATGGCCACAACTAAAAGCCAGAAAGACACAAGAAAGAGTTTTATCCAGAATCTCAGAGGGAGCATATCCTTGCCGATACAATGATTTCCGATTTCTAGCCTTCAGAAATGTGAGAGAATGAATTTCTGATGGGCTAAACCACCCAGTTTATGTTACTTTGTCTTGGTAGTCCTAGGGAACTAAGAGTGTTTCATATTCTATTTTTGCTTGTTTGCATGAGGAGAAGTAAAATGGAGACATCCTGATAGAGATTAGCTACTATGCTACATGGTCTACTCCAGTGGCTTTTTGCCTGGACAGCCAAAACACACAAAACAAATGAAAATACCCAAACAACCAAATAAACCTTCCTCAGCAAACTTTTCCCCCAGTAATATCACTTTTACTTCCTTTTATAGATTGACCAAGTAATTCATTAGCATCAAAAGGAATTTTTTTTTCTTGGTTCTCCCTTTTAAAACTGTGACCTTGCCAAGTCTCTCTTCAACTTCTTTAAGTAATTAAGCATTTATCTATTATATTTCAATGGTTGTTTGAAAAGAATAAACTGTGACAGTGTTATACAAGATTTATCTGACTTCCTGGACACTGCAGGAATGGTTATCACTCTGTTATTACTACAAATCCAGGAAATAAGGCATTATCTTCAAACTCCATGGACATACAAACATGTAGAGGGAAATGCTGCAGATCTAAATCCCACCCCTTATTCATATTATTTAGAAAAGAGTTACAGACTGAAAAAAATATCATAATACATACAATGATAACCAGGAAGATCTTTTAGCTCAGCTCAAATATAAACAAAACCTCAAAAAGGTTTTTCACTATTTTCACTGTGGTTAGATATTTGCTTGTATTCACTTGGGCTTTTACAAATAAAGCACCAGCAGCATTTGGATTTTGGATAGTTTATTCTAAATGCAACTGTCTTCTTTACATATGCTCATGTTAGGCATATATCATTTAAATCACATAGCTATTGAATATTTTCTGCTTTAATATGAGACAGGATGAAAATATGGTTAGAATGATTCCACATGCTTTTAGACACCTTTATATTGCCATATTTAAATATCCAAATTCAGATTTCTATCATTTTGAAATAGCTCTGCCTTACTCTTTGTGTGTAAAACTATTACTGTACACTTCAATTTTCCACTAATGTAATGCCTACCTTTGTCAAGCAAGCACTATATTGCGGGTACAGCCCTAATATTTGAAATTCTAGTGGGTGTATTTCCATGGTAACACAAGGAAATAAAAAGCTTTTTTTTTTCTTAAAAATATTTTAATAAGGGGAAGGACTGCAGTTTTTTAACTGCTTTTTAATGAATGTCATCAAACCTGTGGCTTCCTATAAGAACTTTGCCTCTTTATGACATATCTTGAATTCTTCTTACGAGTCTCCATAACCATAAGAGTTGGATCAAAAGGCATTTTTTTCCGTACCCTCTTTTGACAGTGTAAATGACTTTCAAGTATTACCTTAGGGTTGATCAAAAGCCACCTTTTCCAAAATCTCATACCATCAGCACGCCAGTATTTGGAAGGATCTTCATTATATCTATGAGCTTGTTAAAAGCACTGTGGTTCTAGAAGCCTGGTGCTAGAAGACAAATATGTGTCCTTGAGAGGGGTAGTATAATAATAAGGAAATACATACCTGTATAGTTATTTATACAGCGAAAGTAATTCCACTATATTTCATTTGATTCTCATAATAATGCTGGTGATAGGAGTGGCTAACATTTATTGAGCATTTACTATGTACCAGGTACCTTGTTACGTATCGTAGGGGAATATGTAGTCCTCCCAAAAATCTTATGAGGCAGGTTATTCATATTTTCTACCATTGAAAAAGGTGAAACAACGGAGGTGCAGAGTTTTAAGTAGCTTGCTCAAGCTCATACATAACTAGTAGGTAGTAGAGTTATGAAAGAACTTGGGTATTCTGGCTCTAGAACCTGTATATTTTGGCCCTGAATCATTAGTCTTATTTTATAAATGCAGAAACTGAAGTTTAGAGATTATTTTCCTTGCTGGTTTGTATAGTTAGCCAATGTCAAAGAGGGAATGGGAATTCAGGTCTGCCTGAATGGAGGTCTTTCCTGTAGGCTAGACTGCTGCCTCCATCCCATTAACTCAAAAGGGTTTACTGAGTATCTTTAGGTGCCAGGCTTTGTACTACATGTGAGGGGTATAATAGTGAACAAGACTGGAATGGACTTAGTTGTCTTGGAACTTTCATCTTCATTTGTGGGAGTAAATGATAGGCGAACAAATGAGTAAGAGAACAGAGATTCCAAAAAAAAAAAAAAAAAAAAGAACAGATACTAAGAAGAAAGTTTTAAAAAGATGATATATAAGTGGCTGGGAAACCTCAATTCCATTGTCACCTACCAGCATGTAAACTCCATTCATTTTTTCAGAGTAGTTAGCTGTTATTTGGAGATAACAGCTCTGCATGAAGAGGTCATGTTACATTTTGGTGGGAGGGACCAGGAGATTCTTTGAATAACAAATCCCCTCTTGGACATGTGTATAGTGCCTGACAAATAAGAGATGCTCACAAAGATTCATTGACTTTAACTGCTTTTCTAGGGAACTCTCGGAATCTCTAAAGCAGTAAAAGATCACTGGGCTGGCCTGATAATGAACACCTCTCTTACTCTAGTCTTTTATTAAAGAGTTGAGGTTTAAGGTAATATTACCTTGGCCTTTCAAACTGCAAATAAGAATATTTATCTCTTCCGTTCAATTAGGGTAAAGGAAAACATCTGATCTTTGGTAGTGATCACTGAAGGTATTTTAAATGGATTTAGCTTTCTGTTAACTGTATGCGTATACACTCAGCAGAAGTCATAGAATAAATCCTGAAGAGATTTTGTTTATCATAAAGGTAAGATAATAAATTAAAATGAATAATTAACAAAAAATGAACTAGGATAAGATGAACAGAGAATACAAAGCTGAATAAATGAACCAAAAGTCTATCTCTAAAATATGTACATTTAGTTCATCTTATCTTTCTGAAACACAATCTCTTTTTCAATTTGGGTTAGCCAGTTAAGTAATATTCTTTCATGCTTTCCCACATAAGCACCAACTGTCAGTCATCTGACAGACTTCTGGCAATTTTCAAAGTGCTGGCTGAGTCTGCAATGCCAATTTTTAACTCAGTTATGACCCCATTATCTTAAATAGTTCAGGTGATGTTCTCTTTGATTAAAAAAATCAGCTTTTCAGGGCAGAGGTGTGCTCCTGCCTTTAATTCTGCCTTACTTTTTCTGCTCCCAGTCAGGTTACCACTTTGCTGCTCTCCATCTGATAGAGTTGTCCCAGTTTACTGGGCACACTGGGACAGCTTCTCTTGAGCTTTCCTGAGACTCTTGCTTTGTGAGATATATTGCATCTTGGTTTTCTGGTATAAAAGACCACTCAAAGTCTGCTTAAGTAAATCAAGGTGCAGTGTATGTACAACACAAAAATGTGCACCTATAAAACAAATGAGGAACTCTTTGTGTGAAAATATGAAATGATCTCCAACATGTATTAAGTTAAAACAGTGAGAAGCAGAATAGTTTATATAAGTGAGCTTTTATATAAGGAGGGTAAAAATAAAAATACACATTATTTTGCTTGTATTTTCGAATGAATGAGTGGAAGGAAAACAAAAGAGAATAGTAAAAGTGATCATTACGGCAGGGAACAAGATGAAAAGGGGGCATTTAAGTGTTTCACTGAGTATCTTTTAATATTATCTTACTCTGTTTTTCTAACCACGTGGATCTATTATCTTTAAAAAAGATGTGAGGGATTTTGGTGATGGTTACATGAATCTGTGTCCTATTTTTGCAGTTATGTGAGTCTAAAATTATTTTAAAACAGAAAGTTCAAAAACCAAAAGTTACAGTGTGAGATTGGAACTGCAAGGAATTAACAGTATTGAAAAAATAAATAAAACAGATGACTTCTAATGAGATAGATAAGGAAAAAAGAGAAATAATAGATAATATTTGGAAGAAAAAGGGGGGTCTAACTACAATCCAATCCATGCAGCAGGAAAGAAAGCTGGATGGACTCATGATGGGATAAAACTCTTCAGAGTAAAATCAACTGCTCTTTATTCCCATCTTTCTGTAGGTCTCCCTCACTCTTTTCCATTTCTTTTTATGATTATTTCTCCCTCCCTGTACCTCTCTGCCACATTATTTCATCTATCTTCTTTCTTTCAATCCCCCCTTTTCTTCTCAGTTTTCCTCCCTTCCTGTGTTTCTGTCTCTTTCTCTATCCATTCCACTACCTCAGCTCCAAGATATCTATCACTGCTGCAATCACCTTCAATTTCTTCCTTTCTGTCTCGCCCTGTCATTTTCATTTCAATTTCCTTTTCATTTCACTCCATTCCCTTGACTTCCCCTCTCCCAACAGCTTCTCAACACATACAAACACGACCACCTGTCCATGGCTGTTGATAGCCCCTGCAGCCCCAAATCTGTATGGCCTCTCACTTCAAGTAGTCCAAACGAAGTAATTTGATATGTTGGATCCCTATTTGAAATACTTTCAAGAAGCATCTAAGCGGCTCTTTTTAGAACTGGTGTCCACCTCTGGCTGCTGCCAAGATATGCATGTTACTGGCTCACTCTTTGCTTATCAAGAACTGTGGGCACAGTCTCTCTGGGAAGGTTACACCAAGGGCAGACACCTCAGTCTACCTAACAGGTGTAAAGGATGAACAGATAAGGACAGGGGAAAAAATCTCCAGGTCCAGTGAATTAATTTAGTTTGAGAGGAAACATCTTTGTCTTATTTCTGAAGTGTTCAGAAAAGTAATATTGCTTGCAAGAAAGTATTTGAATTATAGCAAGTTCTTATTGAATGAGAAACAAGATAAAAATAGCACTATCTGAAAATGCTAGACTCACTGAGCTTGTTGTAATGATTAATTGTTTCAAAGTAAATAGAAACGCCAACTTATAAAGAATCAAAATTTTGAAAGGAGGAAAGCAAAAGAAGGGATATAAACATGCAGACGTATTCTTAATAGATAAGACCCCAGGAACTTCAAAAAATAAAGTATCACAAAGCCCAGTGATATTGGGAGAGGAAGATCTTGTTGTAAACAACTTCTTCATTTGGTAATTTCCCAAAGCAGCAGTTAATATTATCTATTCTACTGAAGTTGATATTATCTATAAATAAAATGGTAATACACAAAACTGAATTTCTAATGCAATAGTTCCCAGACTTTATTGCCCATCAGAATCACTAGTAGAAGGTTTAAATGATAAAGAAGTCTGTGTCCCACCCAAGATCTATGGAATCAGAAACTCGAGGAGTCAGGAGAGGAGGTCTTATCATCTAATTTGTTATAAATTTCACCAGAATGAAGATCCTGAATTGAGAGCGACTATTCTGAAAACCTAAGGAGAAGATTCTACATTATTTCATGGTTTGCTTAAAAAATTGAAGATAGACAAGTGATGTTTAAGTAGTTCTAACAACCTTAGTTAATGAAAAGGAATGCCTTATTAGAATGAAGATCAGATTAGATTTTGATAAAGACTTAAAACTCAACATTTGAGACAGAGCCTACTAAGTCCTGCAGAGTCTGGTCCCTGCCTACACCTTCTGTGTCATCCTTTGTCATACTCTTGCTTGCTGTCTAAGCTCAAGCTACAGGGGCTTTCTTTAACTTCTTTGTGCCATTATGCTCCATTCTACCTCAGAGCTTCCATACATACTATTCCATGTACTATGAGGTCCACCCTCCTTCTCTCTCCTGTGACCTAGTTAGCATTTTCTCATACTTTGAGTCTGAATAACAGATGCCTCCCTGACCTCTCCAGTTGAGCCTCCCCGACCTCTCCAGTTTCCTCCCTAAATCTTCCAATATCACTCTTTGCCCTACCTTTTTATGCCACTTATTACAGTTGCATTTTTCCATTTGGTTATTTGATGAAAAGGTCTCCCACCGATAACAAGCTCCCTAAGAGCAGCAGCCCTATCTGTCTGTTCGCCATGTATCCTGAGCACCTAGCACAGTGTCTGCACATGGTTAAGTGCTGTGGACTGAATGTGTCCCCTCAAAATTCATATGTTGAAGCCTATATCCCCACTGTGATGGTATTTAGAGGTGGGGGTCTTTGGGAGGTTATTAGGTGATGAGGGCAGATCCTTCACTAACAGGATTAGTGCCCTTATAAGGAGAGACACGAGAGGGATGACTGCTCTCGTGCTCTCCACCATGTAAGGATACAATGAGAATACAGCCATCTCCACACCAGAAGGAAGGCCTTCACCAGGAACCTGATCCTGGTGGCACCCTGACCTCAGACTTCCAGCCTCCAAAACTGTGAGAAATAAATGTGTTACTTAAGCCACCCAGTTTATGATATTTGGTTAGAGCAGCCTGAACCAAGACAGTGAGCACACAGTAATTTGGAGTATATTAATATAAAAGCACACAGGTGGGCAACGTGGATGTTGAAGCAGAAAGTGCTTCCATTTGGACGATTCAGTTCAGTAGCAACTTAAAAGCAAGTTGGCGGAGAGCCACTGCAGGAGATATTTTTGTGTAGATGTCTTTCTGAGCCCTCAAAAATCACTTTTTACCCTGTACTCTTTACAAAGATAATCTGAATACATAAAGTTGATTCTATCTTTCTGTAGCTACTTAGCATGGAAACATCTAGGTGGATTTTCATCAAATTCCCAAGTAATATTTGGGGTTATGTGGTCTAAATAGAGATTTCAAGGTACATGTGACAGAAATCCATTCAGGGGTCTCTAGGGAGCAATTTAACTGAATAGGCAATAATTCTCCAGAGAGGTTAAAACTAAAATTCAAAAAGATATATACATGGGGAGACATGTCACATGCTTTAAAAGGCTGTAGATAGGAACAACAAACATGGATGTCATATGAACTCAAAGAAAAAGTTACAAGGGCAGGTGATCCAAATAGAAAAATTATGTATTTGCCTTGCCTTTTACTTATCTTGGGTAATGTTACTCTGAATTACACTGCCCTATCAATTCCTTGACCCCTGGGAGAATTGTGTATAGAGTATTAAAATTTGAATTTTTGTTGTTTACTGCATACTTAGACAATTACAAATATTCTAATGTATTCCTTGAGATAAGGGAAGACCCAAGCAGGAATCAAGTGAGAAGCGATTTTCTTAACTGCTGAGAGGATATTTTGGTAATGTTCCTCTGAATGTATTTCACGGCAAATGAGCAAAAAATCCTAAATCTTAATCGATGGTGTTGCAGAGACATTCTCTGTGTTTTAATCAAGTTCTGCTTCTCTGTGTTTTTCGACAAGGTTTGTTTTTCTCCCCTGACCTTTTTCATAAGAGGGCTGCAGGGAGCACCCACTGATTGGCCTGGAAATGAAATGAAAAGGGCTTTTCCCACCACAGTTCTCGACCTGGAAATTACTCTTTAGATTCCCCACAAAGGTCTCAAAAGATCAGCTTCTTTGCCCTGGACTCCATTCCCACAGAAAAGCCTGAGACACTAAATAAATACGAATGCTTTATGAAAAGAATAATAGCAAACAATAATTAAGCTCTTGTGCCAGGTAACAAGCTATGCCCTGTTATATGCACTATCTTATTTAATCCGTATGGAAACCCAACTATAGAGATGCCAATTTTAACCAGAAGACTAGAAGGGGATAGTGTGCCCACGATCACAAACCTAGAAAGAGGCAAGGGGAAGGTTTTAGCCCTTGTCCATCTGACATTTTGACAACATATGACAAATGCTGTCAATGACAGCACCTCGTTGACTAGGAAGGGTTAAGCACCTTTGGTCTACAGAGAAGTGAATATTCCAGTGAACTTTTTTAGCTATCAGATTCCAGGTGTTAGTACAAACCTAAGGCATTTAGGAAAAGAAAGTCATCCTTTATACCAACAGTTTAAAGAAGGTACAAAATTGAATATGTAGCTTTTTGGAATTCATGAAGGAGTGGAAGAGAAGTAATCAATGAATGACCTCTTAATCTAACCTGTGGATAAAAATGGGGAAGTGAATACTTTTTCCTAGGACCTCTCACAAAATGGAAAAGAAGAGAGAAGCAGAAGATGATGAAAACACATGAAACTTAAACTACAAGTATATGAGAACCTCAAAAGTTTTGAAACATTCCTGGGAAGAAGTATGGTAAATGAGCAAAAGACCAAGGAGAAGAGCCATGGAGAAGATGATATGGGAAATATAGACAGGTGATGTCTGGTCCTTCTTTAAGTCTCTAGGTAGGCAAGACTGAAGAACTGCACACGGCTACTAACAATATATACAGAAGTCAACTAAATGTAGTCTAAGTATGCTTACACTAAATGTAGTCTAAGTATGGCTATTTAGAATATACAGCATTTGATGTAACTTTTATTGAAAAAAAACTACTGATGCCTACTTCGATTTGGGCTGAGGGAGAAAATGGTAATGAGAGTTTATATGACATGAGTGAAAAGTGAAACCATATTTGCAGAAATATAAAAATAAAGTTCTAAAAATTTTGAAGGGTAGATTTCTCTGAAATTTTGCTGAAATCATTGTTAGAATCCTTACAAAGTTATAAACCAAGGGTATCATGCAACTTAAAAAAAATCTTGAAGAGCTTGTTTTCCATCAAGTATAAACTCCCTGTCCTAGAAACTTCCCTTTTTCTCTCACTTCCTAGTGAATTTACCTCCAGGTAGGCTCACTACCTTGAGCCTCCATGGAAT
Source organism: Physeter macrocephalus (assembly GCF_002837175.3). NCBI lineage: Eukaryota > Metazoa > Chordata > Mammalia > Artiodactyla > Physeteridae > Physeter > Physeter macrocephalus. Next base: position 26,262,915 of record NC_041231.1, read on the forward strand.
AAGTGATAAGTACATACCAGACACATCCGCCTGCGTACAAATGTAGCCAAACTGTCCAATCAACGCACCTATTCTAATCTCATCCAGATGAAGAGCAATGTCTTCTGAAAGACCTGTTGCAAATACCCAAATTCGCCTTGTTCATGTCCCTCAAAAAGGGTTTCCTTACCTCATATCTTACGTGTAGTCATAGTCTTTTCTGTGTTGGTTTAAAATGACCACATTCATGCAGCTACCTCCCATATATTTATAGATATAATAATATATGCCTGGCACTGTGTTTTCTCCCCACTAGACTATTAGTTTTTTACAGGCAGGACAATGCATTTTATTTCTGTTACTCCTTGTATGGCAGCTGACCCAGAATTCTCTAAATAAACATGTGTTTATTTGAAAGGCAATTTAAGTCCCGTGGGATTTGTGGTTTTAAGGTTATAAATATCATTCTGGTTTATAATAGTTTAAAAATTCTTTAACCATGACCCAAGTTATTTCTGTGGGGAATGGACATGTTATTTCAATCTGCATTACTTTAATGTATAGATCCTTCTCTGCTTCCACTCCTTTTATACAATGACTTGTTTTCACAAGATTCTTTCACTAGTAGTACTTAGAGGGGTTAAGAATATGGGGTTCTGTGGGCTGACAGACTGAGGTCAAAACCTACCTCCACCACTTACTAGCTCTGTGGTCCTGGGCACATTACTTGGAGTCTCTAGCCCAAATTTTGTTTTGCTTGTTGCTGCTATTGTAAAATGGGATTCGTGATACTACCCACCTCATAGGGCTCTTGTGGTTTTAACGGAGATCATGCCTATTAAGGGCTTAGCACAGCACTAGGCAAGTAAAAAGTACTCTATACATGGAAGCCCTGACATTGTTCTCAAAAGTGTCTTCTAGATCCACTAATTTGTTCATAGTTACATTGTCAATTGTGTCTAAGGCTAGATAACATCTCCATGACTCGGTTTTAAATATCTCTTAGTTTACTAATGTAATAAGGGGAAACTTCAAGGTGAGTTTAGTATTATTTCCTTTGAACAAATATTTCTTGACTCATATTGTGGTCACATCCAAAAGTCTTTATGATTGACAAAGACAAAACTAACATTCCTTGAATGTTTCATACGGGCCAGATTCTGTTCTAATACTTTTACATGCATCATTTTTATTTAATGTTCATGATGACCTTCAGATTATTATTTTCCCCATTCTACAGATGAGAAAAATACAGCTTAACAGGGTGAAAAATCTTGCAATACATAGCTGTTAAAGAGAAAGTGGGCTAGATCTGGAGGAAAAGAGAGAGTTTGCTTAAAAAAAGGATTCAATCCATTTTGAGTTGCAGTTTTTAGTTATATCTGTTATTGACATCATCGTGGTTGATAACAAGTCATTTCTTTTTATAATTATTTCTTGCATGCAGATCAAAGGTTACAAATTAATGGTTAAACATACTGGGGGAACATCATTTCTTTTTAAAGCAGCAATATAGATATCAATTAAATAGCAAATTAGATATACCTTTTGACTTATGTGCAAAGAAGAGAATTGCTACAGTATTAAAGAGTTCTTAACTACTGGGTAGTCAGGTAATTAGGAAGCTGTCAAAGCTTGTTATGTTATCTTGTAGCAGTTGGTGTTCAGAATATTTCTTGCTACTCCTGTCTAAATGGGATGTGCTTAATATGCAGCTTCAGTCAACAAAGGTTCAAAGGGGACAATTTAATTACAACTCCATAAAATCTTAAATTTCAATTATTATGACACGGGGGAACTGCCCTTGAGAAAGGGCAGTTAAAAGACATTTTACCACTTGTGCAAGATTGCAGAAACAGACAAACTTGAACAACAATGATGTTTATTGCTTATATATTTTTTGAGTGTTGCAGTAAGGCCATAGTCTCCAGCATGTGTGTGTGTGCATGTATGTGTGTGTGTTAACATGTTAACATGGTAGCAGATTAATGAAAAACTTTTCCTAAAGATTATTCCATAGAGCATTAATACTATTTGGGGACATCTTAAAGGTCTCCTCTAAAAATGTTTTTATGGAAAAATACATTTGAGAAATACTGGGTTAAATAAAGCCAAAGAAGTATTTTTTCTTCTTACAGAATTTCTCAGAGACTTAAGTAATATATATATTAAATTGTCAAGGGAGTTAATAATAAAATACGTGACCAGAGGATCATTACTTTGCTTTTCTGCAATACTTTGAAACTAGATTCAATGGAATATTCTCTGGATTATGTTGGTATAATGGATAAGAGTTAAACACCTGTGAACTCGAGTTCTACCAATGACTTGCCAATATATCATGGACAAGTCCAATGATTCACTCCATTCATTCATTCCCACTTAGCGAGTCATCTCAAACTTCACCTGAACAAAACATAATTCTTCAGTTTGCCCTACAAATCTTTTTTTTTTTTGGTCTGTTCAATCATGATTAATAATACCATCACTCACTCAGTTGCTTAATTCAAGAACCAAGGAGGCATCCTTAATTTCGCTTCTTCTCTTCCCCCACCTGTAAAATTTGAAGGCTCAACTTCTGAAACATATCTCAAATCCAGCCACCACTCTCCATTTTCACTGCTACCACCCAATTCCCAGCCTCAATAATTTCTCACCTGAACTGTTGAGGCAGAATATTCAAAATGTTCTCCCTGCTTCAAATCCTGTCCATCTTCTGTATCGCAGCCAGAAAGGTCTTTATGAAAGATAAACTAGCCAAGCCAAGTGCTTCCACGAATAATCTAGGGACATCCTATAACTCTCACACTAACACCAAAATAAATTTCTGGGTACATGTAGAGTTAACTGCAAAGGACAAGCAGTAAATCTTCTAGGAAGTAATAGTGGAGACTATCTTCATGACATGGGGATAGGGAGAGGTTTTGAAAATAGAATAAAAAATAATATCCCACTAACCCCCACGGAAGAGCTTGATAAATTGGACTGCAATAAAATGAAGAACTTCAATTCATCCAAAGACACCATTACAAGAGTGAAAATGCAGCTTCCACAGTGGGCTTTTATTAACACACACAATAGACAGAGGACTCATATCTAGGGCTTATAAAAATGTATAGAAACACCACCTATAAACCATACAAAAAGCAGAAACAACCCAATAGAATGTGGGCCAGAGACAGAAACAAGGCACCTTAAAAATATACTATTTGTTGACCATACAGTTGGTGATTGATAATTCATTGAGCCATACAACTTTATGGGATGTGGTTTTAACTTCCAAAAATTGTTACAAAAATTTACATACCCAGATACTTCAAGACATGATCTAACTCCTTGGAGACTGAAGTAACTTGGCCTAGTTTCAATACTTAGTTATCTCTACAATGGTCTTCACAAAGCAAGTCATTTTCTCTTTGAAAAGATAGACATATTTCATTTTTTCCCTACAGGGTAGTACCAGCAGAGCATTTTTGAATAAGAATTTCATGATTTTACAAAGCCCTAGCTCTCCATATCATGGAACAGTCATTAATAAGTCATTGAATCTGCCCATACAGTAGCATTTAATACAAATGGAGGGCTCACTGTTGCGTTTTGCATAAGATGAATAAACAAAGAATCAAAGAGCAAGGAGTGTTAATATTTTAAGTACAATATTTAATTTGAAAATCAGGACAGGGAGGCATTAGCATTGAAAGCAGATAGGGAAAAATGTCTGGATGAGAAATGGAGAAGAGACATCATTAAACATGCGGGCTAGGTAAGAATACAAATACAAAGAGCGCTAGCCTCCCTTGACAGACAGCCGCTCTGACTTGGTGCAAATGGCAACATCATCTTCCATGGACCAATTCTCCAGTAAACCAAGCCAAGGAAATGGAAGTTTCCCATAATCAATGTGCATTTTATTTGCCTCATTTCTGCTTTCACTGACTGCTTGAGATTCGACACAAACACTAGCCCAAGGGTAGCTCCACCTTAGCAAAGCTGCTTAACACAATAAATGTGCTTTTTGTGCCTGCGGCAATGGCAGGGATCACACGGGGGCCTGGAACCACCTTCCGTTTTGCCCTGTGACACGTGAGCAGCTGCAAATGAGAGAGAACGATGACCTCAAGGAGTGTATGTTTCTATTTCTGTGAATTCTGGGTTAGAAGCAGCCATGAACTCTCAGCCCTGCAAGGAGAGGAGAGATCACCCTTGACCAGAAAAAAAAGTAATGAGAATCAAGAGCCAAGGAGCTTTCAGAACCCAAGGAAAGGGCTTCACGAAAGGGAGTCTGCACTGGCTCCTAAACAGTGTCCTGTGAAAATTGGTGTTAAAATAAATAAATACCAGGCCTCCAATCATTTTGGGGCTCTCAGAAAAATAAAAAAAATAATCCCCCTCCCACAGGGGGAAAAATAACCCAACCATCAAACAAAAATCTTCCAAACAGGAGAACTGTGCCTGGTGAAAGATCTAAAAATGTTCTTCATTTTAAGGAAAGAAGCAGGTATCATTTGATTTCACAAATAGGCCTTACTTCAGGGCACGGTGGAGGGAGGGATAAATGGTCGTAATTGGAAGTGTATGTTGTGTGTGACACAGGCCAGGAAACACCCACTATTAAAATCATTTCCTTGGATATATTTTTAACACACTGAAAATGCGTATGAAAACATCAGGAGGGCTCTTAAAAGCCTTCAACGGGAAGCAAAATGCAGAGCTGAAGTCCTTTGTTCTCAGCGTGTGATAAGATGGTCTCATAGGCTGCCCATGAGCCAGGCGTTCTGTTTTGGACTTTAAGGGAGCAGTTCCTAATGCTTCCTGTCCCATCAAGGCAAAGAAAAAACCTCATCGCCCCCGACCGTGATTTTCATGCACGATAACATCAACTCCAAATGGAACTCATCTGTCTGCTCCTGGAGCGGGGTTAGGGGGCCATGCAGGACAGGTCAGGGGGCAGAACAGCTGCCGTTAAAACAAAGTGGCTTGATTAGGTTTTCATAGTTAGTAGGTGATGAATGAAGGGCAAAGAGAAGCCTGTTCCTCGTGTAACAGGGTGATAATAGGAGCCTCATTTGGGCTGCTAGAGTCCACTTTGGCCGGTGTCAGCTTTTCCATTACACACGCAGCTTTTCAGGAAGGTGACAATAATTCAATCCAGGAGTACGGAAAAATAAAATGAAAGTGAATTAACTGTGGGCTGAGACTTGGCAAATAGGGTCTCCACTTGGGCATGCAGAGCCCAAGAAGTCTGAAAGCAGGTCACTTTTAATTCTCTGCTGGAGAAATTACTGTTTTCTGGCTTTTTTTTTTTTTTTTTTTTTTTTTTTTCAGTGTGGTTGACTGCAGGGCTCTGTGACTGTTGAGTTTCCCTGTTTGAAATGCAATGAGCTTCTGTTCCAACTGTGCCCCAAGGATGGCCTTGTTACAAGTGCAGTGCCAAGGGGCCTGGCTCTCCCAGTAAGATGGTCTCCTCTTGTAGCAACTCTAGGAGTAGAGAGTGCTTTCAAATTTCCATCACCGGCTCACTCTGCTTTGTCTCCTACCCTTCTAGTAAGAGTTACTACTCAATGTCTTGACTGCTCTCCATTACTGCCACCTCATGCTTGCCCCCAGGGAGCCCACTGGGACAGCCCCAGGAAGATGTCAGCAGTGATCTCTCAAGAGCCCAATTCCAGTGCCTAGATAGTGGGTGCTCAAAAATAATTGCTGAATGAAATTCAAAAGATACTTTTTGTAGTTCCTAACTTTCCTGGGCTTTCTGCTCTTTTCCCCCTCCCAGTTCTCTGTCATTAATCTTTCTTAGCATCCTCGAGGGTCTCTACTATCATTGTCTACTCTTTAGTGTTGAGGGGCTTCAGGCTCTGCTAGTGCTTTTGTTCTCTTTATCCGATCTCTTTCAAACTCAGAGCTGCAGCTTGGCATATATCTGGAGAAAACCATAATTTGAAAAGATACATGCACCCCAGTGTTCATTGCAGCACTATTTACAATAGCCAAGACATGGAAGCAACCTCAATGTCCATTGACAGAGGAATGGATAAAGAAGATGTGATACACACACATGCACACGCACACACACACACCATGGAATACTACTCAGTCATAAAAAAAGAATGGAATAATGCCATTTACAGCAACATGGATGGACCTAGAGATTATCATACTAAGTGAAGTAAGTCAGACAAAGACAAGTATCACTTATATGTGGAATCTAAAAAAATGAACAAATGAACTTATTTTCAAAACACAAACAGACTCACAGACATAGAAAACAAACTTATGGTTACCAAAGTGGAAAAGTCGGGGAGAAGGATAAATTAGGAGTTTGGGATTAACATACACACACTACTATATATAAAATAGATAACCAACAAAGACCTACTGCCAAAAAAAAGAGACTCATTAACTCATCCCTCATGCCACTTTGACACTGGTTTATTATTTGCTACATATTTTAGTCACCTAATTCATAAAACTGGGCTTTATTCCTGAAATTCAACACTTGGCCTTTCTTGTTTCATCTCTTTGCTCTCACTGTATTGGTTGAAATGCTTAACACAAATCCCAGACACACTATCATTTCACCTTGAGTCATCACCCTCAACAAAATTAATAATATACCCTTAATATCATTTAGCAACCAGCCCATGCTCAATTTTCCCCCATGACCCCCTAAAAACTTCAGTTTAAAACAAATTAGGACCAAAAGATAGTCCACATAAATTGCATTTGATTGCTGTTTATTAAATAATTTTTCATCTGTAATAGTAGTTCTTTATCCCCTTTTTCATGCTATGTATTTGTTGAAGGAACTGGGCATTTAGAAGACTTTGCATATAAAGTCACTAATTTCCGATGATATATCTTATGTTATTAAATCTCTTCCAGTACAATATATAGGTTATTTGGAATTTGAGGTATAATGTGGACATACTGAAATCTACAAAACTTTAAAGCACATCTTTATTAATTTTTACATATTGGCATCATCTAGATCAATATTTAGAACATTTTCATCCCCCAGAAAGATGTAAATGTGCCCCTTCCCAGTCATCAGCTACCCACCAGAGGCAAATATTATTCTGACTGTAAACAGTGTAGATTGTTTCTGCCTATTTGTGTACTTCACATTAATGGAATTATACCTTATGAACTCTTCTGTAACTTGCTTCTTTCATTCAACATGTTTTTGAGCTTCATCCATGTGTTGAATATATATGTATTTATTCTTTTTTATTGCTCTGTAATTTTCTATCATATGAACACATCATGATTCATTTACCATTCTCCTATTGACAGACATTGGCTACTATGAATAAAGCTGCTAAAAACAAGCATGATCTTTTTGAAGACATATCCATTATCAATGTCCTAAGGACACATGCTAGGTAACAGGATTGCTGGGTCATAGGGGAGGCATATATTTTGTTAAAGATTGCTAGTTGTCTAAAGTAGTTTATCATTTGACATTCTTACTGGAAAAGTATGAAAGTTCCAGTTATTCTATATCCTCACCAGCACTTAATATTATATTATCAATCTTTTAAATTTTGACCATTCTGAAGGATGTGCACTGCTTGATGGATGTATAGCATACTTTATTTTTAATTTCAAAAGTCCTAAAAAGTTAAGAATAACCCAACAACTTTCTTAAGTGTTGAGACTTTAGTAGGAACACACCCTTTCAAGTGATGTCCTCTGACATCATTAAAAGTGCAATTAAGGTTGGTGGGGCTGAAAAACACAGAAAGAGGAAGACTCAAGTCTCCTCTAATTCCTCCCTCTTTCAAAATTTTTTGGCTGAAGTGGGCATCTAAGCAGATTCAATATCGAAATGCTGTCAACCTGTAGATGAGATCACACAGAGCAGCAGGTGTTCTAGGGAAATCTCGGGTCTTGGCTTCTGGTTAAAGTTGATGTATCCATCCTTTTACTTATAGCATTTACCTAAGTTGACAAGATGTGCAAAACTGCACAACCATTTACCCAAGAGGATTCAACTCATCAATGAGTATTTTGCAACTAATTCAGTTGCACCACGTATGAAAGCAAATTAAGGGCAACTGAAAACAGCTGCATGCTTTTGAACCCAGGAATGATCACCCATTCCGGCCTTTTGGCATGGGATGGGCTGTAGGGAGAGTGAAATGGGAAGGGAAATAAGGTTTGCTAAGTACATACAATGTGCCAGCTGTTACACAAGAACTTTTATGTAGATACAGTCATGAATCGAATTAGGTCCTCACTAAAGTACATTAAGGTGGGTTTTATTATTACATTTTACTGAGAAGGAAACTGAGGCTCAGAGGCATTTAGGAGCTTTCACTGTAAGCGCTTGGACACCAAGTTATTCTTTAAAATCCTGTGTATTGCTTACAAAGTAGGGCAAAGTGGCTTGGTGTATATAACCCGAAACAGTAATACTTAAGCATGCTAAAGCTTGAGAATCTGTAAGTTAGACTAAAAGAAAGGACGTAAGATGCTATATGCAGATTCGGGGCTCTCTGCCTTTTTGCATTTGAAGGGACTTATGAAATCTCTAGTGGTGAACAGGTATGGCAGAACAGTCTCAAGCATTCCTCCTTGTATGCAAAGTTTACTGGTTTGGTTTAAGTATTAATCCCCTCTAATCATAAAACACATTCCGTCTGTTGCTCTGAGACTTTTACAATATAGTGGGATCACAGCTGCAAGGAAGAAGGTTATATTCTAAAATCAGCTAAAAGGTAAAATGTGCACACAGTATGATTCCTTTATATTCCTACTGTACTATGAGTATAACTGGGGTTTAGAGAGATTTAAGATATGTGCCCAAAGCTCTAGTACATGCTGGACCAGAAAGTGATCCCATTTCATCTGTTGTAAGCTCAAACTTGAAGACCCCTTCCAGGAATCAGGCCAATGGTTTAGCTGCCAGCAAACTTGGAATCAATTCACCTGGAATTTGACATACTTCAGACCGTCTCATTGAAAAAAAGGTGGAGGAACTTACCCATGAAATGATTGAGCACATTGGGCAAACACTTGACTCACTGGAGAATGGAGGCCAATAACTCTCCGCATAGATTAGATGCTTTGAGACAGCTCTTCCCAGCCTTGACTTGGCTATGAACCTCATAGTGGACGGTGATCTTCAGGGAGCAGTACATGCTCCCTGGGTTGTACTTAGGTTGTCGGCTCCACGAGTTTTTGCTCTAACTACAATTTCTCTCACGCTCATGAGAGCACATCAGACTGCAAGGTAGTTAAAACATTACCTAAGACACCTTGAAAATGCTCAGTTTTGTAGTAAGAAATGAGTCATCCACAAATGATGCTTTTAACTGCTATTAGAGTCATTTTTTGTGTTACATCTATAACTTATGAGGACGACGAGAACCCCTAGTTTTATGAAACGTGGCACCTATTCCCATGACAATGATACTCCTATATGGTCTTTAACTGGACAAACATGTATCCTTTGAGGAGAAGCTAAAGAAGACATAATAGGGTCAGACTTCTTCAGTTAAATTCCAGCTCTGTTTTGGACTACCTGTTAGACCTTGGACGACTCAGTACAACTTTCTAAAGCATGGTTGTCTGATCTGTAAAATGAGGATACACTCATGCCTACTTCATAAGGCTATGATGACGAATGAATAAGATAATATGTATAACTTGCTTAGAGCACTTAGCACATAGTAAATGTTCAAAGTGACAAGTAAGTAAATGGAGCTTGAGCAGAAACAACTAGGGAAGTAGTGGGAAAGATGGACCTGACATCTTACCTTAAAAGGAAATAGCTACCTTCAGCCTTAAAGAGAGACCACACATTGAAAAAGATCTTAAAATAGTTTTCATTTTCCTGATGGACAAAGTGGTGTAGAATGACTTCGATAAGAAGGAAACCAAGTAATGTCAGACGTGTGACCATAGGGGCTCATGGGATACCAGGGTCAGAAGAGATTTCTTCTGCAAGCACCAGGAGAGGCCCACAGTTTTGTTTCATATCCTATCAGGAGAGGCAGCATAACCTAGTCTCTAAGAGAATGGGTGCTGCAGCTTGAAAACTAGGGTATGAATCCCAATACTACCATTTACCTGCTGTGTAAACTTGGACAAGGCACTACCTACCCTTTAGTCTCGGTTTCCTCCTCTGTAAAATGGGGATAACTATAACTACCCCAGAAGGCAGTTGGGAGGATTTGGCACAAATATGTACATGGTATTCAGAACAGTGCCTGCTCCACAGTAAGTTCTCAGTACCTGTTGTCCACGGTCATCACCATCAGGAATAGGAAAGAAATGAAAGCAAAGTGACTTCACTCCCTACTATGGATCAGAAATCATACTGTTAATTTATTCTAATGGAAATCAAAGAAGTAGAACAATGGTGCCACAAATCCACTCTTGTAAGTATCCTGAGCAATATAAAAACTTCCCATGGAAGAAAAAATACAAATTCATCTACTCCAACAGACCTATCCCATCAGACAAAAGGTCCCCATGCCTTTAATTGAATTTTAGAGCTAATGGCAGTTTCTTGGGATCAATGGCCCAGATGATTGGAAAATCTGAATATGAATGCAAAGTGGGTTGCAATTCACCTATATCAGTGTGGTGCTATATACAGAATAGAATTAAATATCCTAATTTCATTCTCCTGGTCTTCCTTTCTCAACAGTAGCTATATGCTTCCTTAGAATGGTTAACGGGGAAATTAGTGTCCAGCAAAATCAAAACATCTTAAATAACTGATTCTAGGGCTTCATGCCATGGCATGTTTTCAGAATTTCTGATTTGAAAGACACTAAAAATAAAATCTTAATATGGTAAAAAGATACCCTCGAGGGAAAAATGGTGTAGTGGAAAAATCAGTGTCAGAAAATGAGGGTTTTAGCCTCAGAACATCATTTCTTTTTGTGCAACTTTAAGTTGTTCTATAATGTATAAAGCTGCCAGTTTACAGCCATTCTACTCTTTAACCTCCCTGAGCCTCAATTTACTCAACTGTAAACTCTCAGTTAAAACATTTATCATGCCTATTAAATAGGGTTGTCATAAAAATTGAAGGGGACCATGTGTAGAAAGTTTAAAATGTTAACATCTTATAAAATATTTTATTAGAAATGTATGGATTTTTTTATTCCATAAGAATATTCCAAAATATTAAGAAATAAGTGCATACCAAGATCAAAATCCTTCTAACCAACCCACTGTACAGCAAAGAAAGGACAAGCAAATCAAGGACCTGCTCAAGGCTGGATCAACTCCTTTAAAAGTGGAGGTAGAATTTTTTTAGTGATGATGGGAGGCTGCCGGGTTATACCCATGCCTCCCTTTAACCAGTACGATATCCTGTTTAAAAATCACTCTATACCACCTGAGGAATTTCCTAATTCACTTACCAGGCTGCATTCATCAAGACAGAACGTTGAGACTGCCTAACAGTGAACCACGAAACAGGGCAAAAGGAATGCCACTAACTTTGTGACTTACAAAGAGTGATTACCAGCCAATGTTGTTAAAGGGATCAGTGGTATTGAAAGAATGAGTTGTAGCGAGTGGAGCATCAACCATGAAAAGGGTGATGGACAGTTATAGTCCCAGTGCAATAGCAGTGTTATAAAAGGTCAGTGCTGCAAGATGTCTCAGATCCCCCTTTGAAAAGTCCTTTGAAGCTTGATTACCGTTCTTTTTCCTCTCCATTGTTCTGTTTCCTCAAGTAGTTCGTTCAGAATCTCAATGACAGCAAATAGCACTCTCCAGCATATAGTAACCATATCATTTACATTATTAGCATTTCGTGATTTTTACACCCTGTATAGAAAGCTATGTAAAATGAGAATTTGGGAAAATAAAAATGCTATGCTAGACTGCCACTGGCACATTACTTAAAAGGGAAAAACTATAGTTGTACATTATTAGGACTACAAATTGAAATTCTCCCCAAGTCAAAGAACGAAGGAAGTTATGGTACTTTAGGTGGTGTTCATTTCCCCTCTGTAGTATGTACTAGTAATGAACAACATGTGTTATACTTGCAAGCCTAGCTAATAATCAGGAATACAACCCGTGTGCAAAGCCCATATTATGACTTAATGTTACATGAAAAACTATCACCTTGACATTTCTATGCTTTTGTGATATTTCTTTTTGAAATGAAAAATTTCCTATTAAATGTACTGAATGAACTTTCAAAGAGGAGGAAAGAGAGAAGACATTTTTTCTTCTCTCATTTCCTATATGTGTTGAGTATGTGTCTTTATCTTTCACCAGATTATCTAGAGAAGCAGGGGCATCTCTGATTCAACTCCTGACTCATTTCTGCATGGCCCACACATCCAGCATAGTCATGTAAAAGGTCAATGCAAATACATGTGTCTTGATAAGATGGATGGTTTGGAGGAGGACCAGATGAATCCAAGAAAGAACACCTGTGCACCATCATCTACGGCATGTAACCTAGTGGCTCAAACACTTACTTGTGCCCAGAATTGACTAAAAAATTGTCTGAAAAATAGACTCCTAGGCCCCACATCAAACTCCATGAATCAGAAGTTCTCATTGTAGGACCCTGGAATCTAAATTTCAATAAAAGTTTCTAAGTTGAATATTTTGTAGCCAGTTTGGTTCTCGTTTGTGGAGTGATATTTAGGAAACTTGGAGATCAAGGAAGCCCTTTGTCTAGGTCAGGGACAGCCAACTGATTCAGCTCCCAAACCATGTCTGGGAGCGGCTACTGAAGACCTAGACACTCAGAGTCAGTCTGTGGACCATCAGTATCACCTGGAAGCTTGTTAGAAAAGCTGAACCTCAGGCTCTACAGCAGACCTACCGAATAAAAAATCTGCATGTGAGCAAGATGCACAATGATCAAATGCACATTAAAATTTCGAAGCCCTGGCCTAGAATAATGTTAACGAAATGTGATGCATCGACAGGCTCTATCGACATCACTTGGCAGGTTGTCTGAAATGCAGAATCTTAGGTGCCACCTCAGACCTACTAAACGAGAATCTATGGGGGAAGGATCCAAGACTGTGTGTTTTAACAAGCTCTCCAAGTGATGCTTAGGTATGCTAAAGTTTGAGACCCATTGGTCTAAAGTGCTGTGCTAAAAACAGTTGCAAAGATGGGCTGGGCTTCCTGCAAAGTGATGTATTCATCAGTTAATGATACCTAGCCAAGTGCAGAAAGGGGAAAGTGGTAACACTCAATGCTGCACAAATATTATTTCTGCTCTCGACAGAAAACTTGACTCATGGATATGATGCTTTAAGACCAAATACATAGGACTTTGGAAGAAATCAGAATTGGTACTAGGATGAGAAGTAAAAGATGACCAACCAAAAAAAAAAAAAAAAAAAAAGAATATGGCAGGAAAATTAGGAAAAGGATTAAACCTCACACAGGTAAAACAAGTGTGACACTATATTAGTAAATGTTGAGTTGGATGATGGGTAATGGAAATTTATTATATGATACTATTCCTTCTACTTTTGAGTATATGTGAAATCCTTTATAATAAAAAGTTTAAAAATAAATCCATCCAGAGATACATTATTGCTTATGTAGTTAGAAAACATTAAAAGATTGATAATATCCATTGTTAATGAAGGTGTGAGAAAAACAAACTCATACATTGTTGATGGGAGTACAAGTGGTTATGACCTTTTGGAAGACAATTTGACAGCAGTAAATGCTAGACTATTTAAAAATGTTTCACACATATTGGTCCAGTAACTCTATTTCTAGCAAGCTGATCTAAAGGAGAAGTCACCCATTTACATATGGATACAGTACAAATGTGTAGACTGTGGCTTTATTTGTAATAACAGTTTGGAGTCTATATATCTACAAAGATGGGACATGCTCATAGTGAGGTCTGTTGTACAATTATTATTTCTAAATGACATATCTAAATGTATTGGTCTAGAAAGTTGCCAATGATATAACGCTGAGAAGATGAAAATATCTATCACACTGTTTTAATGGGAAGAAAAAACCCTGATGCTTATGTGTGTGGCTCTCTTTGTATGTAGATAGGCAAGCATCTGGAAGTCTAATACTGAACAGTTAATGGTTACCTTGGGGGAGGAGTGTGTCTATTTTTGGAAGGATGTCTATCACTTTTAACTTTGTATAATTTTGTACTATCTTCACCTTTTGTATTTTCGTCCATGCGACAGTGTTTCTGCTAATGAGATATAAATGGGTGACACAGGGAAAGCTCTTTTAAGTTCTAAGAAAGCTGGTTGATAGGGTCAAATTCAGGTGGCCCCTACATTTTGCTCTTTGCCCTTCCCCTCTTTTCCTGTTTAGAATCTAGATGAATACCTGAGAAGGAGAAGCTCGTTTGTAAGCACTGGGGTAATGGACCCATGCTTAGAAAAGGCACAATGGAAAACTAAAAGGAGCCTGGGTTCCCAAAGCAAGTGTAGAATGAATCAACCCAGGATGGTTCTTTTCAAACTCTGCATTACATAAATAAGATAAAGCCATTAATTTGTTAATATTTTTTTAGATTTCTGTCACTCACAGCCAAACAAGTCTGCCCAAGCATTATTTAACCACCCAGGTATCCAGGTACATCTGGTATAAGTAGGGATAGGATATACATACTAATATATGTGCAGGTAGGTTTCATTTAAAGAGGCACCTTGTACATCTGGTCCACCATGAATTCTCAGCCTTAGCACAGCACACGGTACATAGTTTAATGAAAGAGTAAGGGAATCTATAAAAGAGTAATGTACACAGTTACCTCTAGATTGTGGGATTATGGATGATTTTAATTTCCTTTTGTATACTTGCCTGTATTTTCTGAATATTTAAAATAAAAAAAAAACCCAAAGCTATTTTAAAAAATTGTTAAAACTGTATAGGAAAGCTGTGTGGAACAGCTTAATGATAAAGTGGAACTGTGTTATTCCATAGATTTCAACATATTACAGATCAAACTTTTTTTCCCCTTCTCTCTCCCTCCACTTCAAAAATAGAATCGAATCATGATAAAACTCAATATACAGGAGAAGTATTGGTCTGATACCCCATCAGGATGATAGAGGAGCTTTACTTTACAATTATATTACATATTTAGAAAGAAAAATTTTGAAAGTGGTTTCTTTTACATTGATGGATGTCTGAACACTCAGCATAAAAAACAACAAAAAATTAAGCATCTTTGTTTTCTGCTGCTACAAATGCATGTATGATGTACAGTATTTCAACTCAGGGGATACATTTATCATACCTCTCGGGAAAACTTTGCAGACAAATCAGCTGAAACCCCTCTGGGTTGTGCAACAACTTTTGCAACAATTTATAAAGCATCATGGCATGAATATTTTTATGCCAGTGGTCTCAACTGGGCCAAAGAGCAATATCTGGAGCCACTTGGGTTTGTCACCACGGAGGGGATGCCACTGACACCTCATGGGCAGGGGCAAGTGATGCCGCTAAACAATACACAGGAGAGCCGCCAGGACAAAGAGTCATTCAGTCCAAAATGTTACTATAAACTCTACTTTGTATATTTCTTCCCTGTATTATTTAGGCTATATCTACCCGTACGACTAATTTGACTGCTTTAACTTCTGGATTTTGGGGGGGTTATTAGACTACTAATTGGTTTTCAACATTGAAACTGTTTTCTTTCCCAGTCTGAGAATCCTAATGCTAGATATGTGATCACTTTATATTAAAGATCCCTTCATGCAACAATTTTTTACTCAGTGTGTAATAAGGACTAGCCAGTGCCCAGGCATTGAGTGTATAAACATGAATGAGCAGACATGGGCCCAACGCCCACGTATTTACCGTGCAGTGAGACAGAAAACACACCTAAACCTTGGAGGGCAGGAGGCCCAGAGAGGTGATGTCATTTGAAGGCACTGAAATGAACTCTGAACATGGACTCAGGGCCTAGGTCCAAATTCCAGTTTAACCATTTCCTCATTTCTGTTTATTCAACACACAGCCCAGTCCTGCTTCCTGGTATTTGCCCTGTTTACTCTTTTGCTGGAATTACCCTCTCTTCAAATCTCTTCTTTGTTGGATCTTTTGTGCCATTCAGGTCTCTGCTCAAATGTAACCCACTCCCGATCATCCTATTGTCTCCTCTAAGCTTTCTCTGTCCCGTACTCTTGATCTAAAACCATCTTGCTTACTTGTTTAGTGTTTGCCTCTCTAACAATGACTTTCAGAAAAAAATGTGCCCTGATCCTTCAAGGCTTGGATGATGTAACGTTTGAGGATGTGGGTGGTCTTACTTAAAGCCCTCCTGCCTCCCTCTTTTCTCCTTTCCAGCCACAGTGGTCTTGTTCTGCTTCTCCATCAGAACATGCAGTCTCTGAGCCTTTGGACATCTGTCTCTCCACTCCTACTAAACCTCGCTCCTTACCTTCTGACTAGTAACTATTCATCCTTCAGCAATTATCTTTACATGTGATTTCTTCCACTATCCACAAAGATTGACCTCTACGTTTCTCCCAAACATTACTTATTACTTTTTAATTATTGGCCCCCTTTACCTGCCTTCTCTTTTGGCTGGAAACTCCATGAAGGCAGAGCCCTTGTCTTCTGGTTAACTGCTGCCACCCCAGTGCCTACCCTAATTCCTTCCTTGTGATATGTGCTCAACAAATATATATAGATTAATTTACTCCATCCTGAGGACCTGAAACTGATTTTTAAAAATAAAAGGTAAAAAAACATTAAATAACACTTTTCTCAAGAAATACAAACTTTATAGGCCCGCCTCTACGGTGCTTCTGCAAATTGCATGTAGACTAAATATTAACTTTCCAACAACAAAAATGCAAGCAAGGTCCTTTGCTAGCAGAATCTTTTCTAGAGAATATAATTAAACAAGAGAGAAAGAGAGCGTACACACACAGTCATAATCTCATTAAATTGAAGGAGAAGCACCTAATCGACCTTCTGACTAAGGCTGGGGATACCCACACACAAACACCCTCCACATACACACAGACACACAGACACACACACACAAAGTTTTACATGAAAAAAAAAATGCAAACACCAAAACTCTTACTACTTTTGTGAGGTCCTAATGATTGATGGATGGTGTAACTACACGGTACCCCAAAGTCCTCCCAGTGGAAAATATCGCTTCCCAGAGCAATCCAGGCAAACACCTGCAGTAGCCAAAGCAGGCCATGCCTTTTCCTTCAGGATATTACTTGCAGAACAATTTTTGCAAAGCACACTGAGAAGCTCCCATTGATCTGCACACAAGTGCTTGAATCTGCAGGCAGAAATGAACTTTGGCTTTTTCCTGAAGGTATTGGCATCCCAGACTGTTTTGCTCTTCTATTAACTTACCATTTTTAACTGAACACGAAAAAGAAAAATGTTGGAGGAGTTTTGGAGAATCTTCTTTTTCGAATCCCTCATTTTTTGAAATTTTCATCATATCTCTTTTTCATCTTTTGTACCTCTTTGTGAAAACCATTACCCTAAACACCACGGAGTGAAATTTAACATTCATAATCTGGACATATGAAACTGACAGTCTGAATTTGGAAGTGGAGATTCATTTGTGTACCTGAGTAGACCGTTTTGAGGTCATTCCAAGTGAAACACAGAAGATAACACGATTTCAAGGCCAGCCAACCGCCACAGTTCTCAATAAGACGTACACTAATTTCTTACATCTTTGGCTGGTCAGCATTCCCACATCTCTGCCTTGGGGGAATGGCTGAGAAATGGTCAGAACAAATCACTGCATCCTAACAAAGTCAAATGGATTTGATGGAAGGGTTAGTCTGGCTGGAATATTTATGAGCTGGAACCAAATGTTGATCTAGAAGTGTCCTTAGAGACTGCATTCTACTTGCTTCTATTACAGTGAAACCGGGTCCCAGAGATAGAAAGAAATTTAGTCAAATCACACAGACAGGGCTAAGGCTGAAACATTTCTTCCTGTGCATTGATTGCGCTGTCACCATCTAAAGTAGCTCACCATCCTCTCTTCTCTGGATTTCTCTGACCGCTTTGTAACTGGTCTCCCTGCTTCCACATTTTATACCCTTCCACCTGTTTTTCTACAGTAGCAAGAGTGGTTTTAAATTATAACTCACATCATTCTAGTATCTTGCAACAGTGTTTCAACGCACAAAGAAAACAATGCAAGTGTGTATGATCTGGCCCTTTCCTTTCTCCAATCACATATCCTATTACTTTCTCTCCCCAACTTACTATGCTTCAGCCATGCTTGTTGTTCAGTACTTCAAATATATGCGGATCTTTCTTACCCCAGGCCCTTTGCACTTGTTTTTGCCTTTGCCTGGAGTGCTCTTTGCTCTCTCCTTTGCATGTTTGGATTCTTCTTACTTTATATCTTAGCTTAAGTGTCACCTCCTTTTAGAGGCCTTGCTAAATGAAAACGAATCTTCCCCCATTGGTAATGTTTCTGTTTCTCTTGTTTTCTTTCTTTCCTCCATAACATGTGGCATAATTTATGAATGTTTTTCTGTTACATATTTTTACCTCCTTCCCCCAGTTAAAATATAAGCCCTGTGCTTATCACTGGGTGAGGGACAGAGAGGTCCTCAGTTCACCCCTGTAGAATTAAGGAATGAGTGAGACTTGAATTCAAAGCTCTGACCTCCCAATCCAATGCCTATCCAACTGTATGAAGGTGAAGGTATTAAAAGAAATGCAATTATAATATTTCAGCAGTTTCAACCACTATTAAATCATGGCTTAGCCTAATCATAAAGGTTAGCTCTATTTTGTAAACATTTAGCATGTTCTTACAATACACAAAAACTAAAGCTATCAAAACGTTTTACTGAGAATCTTAGAGTTGTGAAGTCTGAGAGGATCCTAAATGTTGTATTTGAATCTCTCATTTCACAGATGAGGAAACCGGAGCCCAAACAGATGAATTACAAGTGACACAAAATCTGCTTACTCTCTTAATCTGACACTTTTTGTTTTTTGAATCCAGTTCCTCAAAAAAATAGAATGAAAGTACTATTTTGCCTGACTTGCATTGAAACATCATAGTCCATTTACTGCATTTCTATATACCTAATTAACACATTCTGACCCATTACCAACTGTTTGTGCCTTTATAATACGCTAGGTCCCGTGTTACATGTTTATGGGTTTTATTGTGTTTTGTCCTCATGACTCTCTAAGGCTTCAAGTAACTTGATCACGGTCATTAAAGAGATGAGAAAACCCATCCTTAGCAAGCTGAGCAGGTCATCCAGGTGAGAAAGGGCTAATTGGTACCGAAGGAGATGGTTTTAAGCTTCCTACTCCCTGCCCCCTTGAATGGCGCTCCAGTGGCCCACAGGAGCTGATGTGCTTTACCAGAGTATTGTGCTTTATTACAGAAGAGCAGTTTTTCACCTGGTGAGAATACAGCTCTTTTTATGTAAAGTGATTTTTATCTTTGGCAGAAAGCAACTGCAACACAAAGTCATATTTCACTCTGCTCAGAGCTCGGATCTCCTCATACATCTCCATAAGTCAATAGGATCAGGGAGAGAGCATTTTCCCCTGAGCACCTATTTATAGTTACATAGCACAAATCGCTATAAACTTGAAAATCACTTACCCACATTTCAGTCATTTGCATAAAACACTCTGGCTGGCATCACATCCCCAATTCTAAGGTGAATAAGTTTATTGTGTACATTAAATTATATAGGTGTATATGTACTGTATATGTACACAAATACATATATACATATATAATAATATAATAATATATGTACATTAAAACATATATACATATATATATACACACATAATACATACATGTAAGTGTGGGAGTAAAACGTGACATGGAAACTGACAGACAAAATACAGGTAGTTATTACTCAAATGATCCCCCCACCCCCATATTCTGAACTATTAACTCTTGGCAAACTGTAAAGTATTTGTCAAAGACACCTTGTGTGTGACAGACATCAGAGAAAGCTGCTCATTCTCTTGGTTGAAGAGCCTTGGCATCTCCATCTCTTGCTCAAGTTCTCTACTGGAATATATCACCTTGATTCCCTTTTGGATCTTAGAAATCAGTTGTGTTTCCTACCCACAATTCATTCTTTCTTCTTCTGGGAACAATATCCCAATTTTACTAGGAAAATCATCTTTGTCCTATTCTTAGTGGTGTGGTATACGTGACCAAGGTCTGGCCAGTTAAAGGGAAATGATTCCATATCCTGGACGACATCACTGGTTCAGGGATGAGTGTGTGACAAAGCCAGGCCTACAAAACTTGATCTCAGGACTTCTATGGTTCCCATTGGGAAGCAGGAGTTCTGTGCTTCATTGGGATTTTATGACCTGATTGGAAACAGACCTGGAGTGGCTAATGGCCCTTCCTGTCACTGCATGGAGAGATCGTTCCTGAAATTGAAAATAATGGAAGAGATTGAGAAGTGGGGTGGGGCGGGAGAGAGAGAGAGGTGTGTGTGTGTGTGTGTCGGCGGGGGTGGAATAGGACACTGTCTGAACCCTTACATCACGCCTTGTCCAAATCAGCTACCTCCTTGCAAACCTGTTATTTAACCTCAACAGATTCTGCCTCCTTCATTTTGATTTTATTGGCTTAAGCAGTTTTGCTTGTTTGGGTTTATATCATTTTCAGCAAATACTCTTGATTAATATAGATTGAGAAGCAATGTTTTAAAGACATCTTCAATAGAAACAATAAATTCAGTTATTTTTTTTTAACACTCTGTGAGTTCATTTTCTAAAAAGCTCATATATGCTCAATGGCTCCCATGTGCTTCCTTAATAAATTTTAAATTATTAAAATTTCTCTGTTTAACCCATAATATGTCCTATAACTGCTGGTAAGTTAGCCTACCACAGCTCCCAGGAAATAAAGTTATTTTTCACCTTCCTTTTGATGCCTTTATCCAAAGGATCAGCTCTAATGATGGGACCTCCAGGTCTAGGGGAAGGATATTTTTGGTTGAGAGAGGCTTTTGACAGTCTCAGGTTCTACTTTGGTACTTGGTCCACAGAAAACCTGGTCTTCTTGATAAATCCTTTATACTAAACAATTTTCTATGCCAAGCAAATTCCAAATAATTGTACTGACAGGCAATCAATGCTGCATAAAAACAGGTAGACTTGTGAATACATTGAGAATCACTGAACTTTTGGTCCACATGAGATTACACTAAATATTTTCTAACTCCAAGTACAGTCAACATGAATGATTTTGGAACGTTCTCTAATCATCTTACTAGACACAAAACATACCAAACGTGACAAAAAATCACCTCAAAATATTAACAACTTGAATTTCTGTGTTCTGACACTTGCTAACCCTTCATTGAGGCCCTTCCACAATCTTATTAGGTAATTACTACTTTCATGCTGTAAACAGGGCCTTAGAGAGGTTACGTAAGAAGGTAACGGAGCAGAGATTCAAATCCACTTCTGCCTGAATCTAGAGGTCTCAGCCACCTCAATTCTGCAGCACAACAGAAGGGAAGGACACATTTGGATAAGGGTCCCTGCAGCCTGCCCCCAGCAGTGGGAAAAGGAGGCACAGATTTCCCATGGTTGGCATGAGAATTGTTTCACCAAAAGAAAATGTGAGCAATGGGTTCCAGCACAGTGTTTGGCTGGGTTAAAATTGGTTATCTCTAACAGAACTAGAAATGAGTGGACCTTTGTATTGAAACTTCTCAAAGTGTAGCCCCAGGATCATCATCATAATCATTTCCTGGAACCTAGATACAAAGGCAGAATCTCAGGCCCCACTCTAGACCTACTGCATCAGAATCTGCATTGCAATAAGGCCCACAAGTGATTCACATGCTCATTCAAATCGAGCATAGACTTGGTCTGGAACATGCTGTCAAAGTGTGGTCCTTGAACAGGTGGCTTCAACATAAATGGGAGCCTGTTAGAAATGTGGAAGGAAGGAAGGAAGGGAGGAGGGAAGAAAGGAAGGGAGGGAGGAAGGAAGGAAGGAAGAAAAGTAGGAATGAAGAAACAAAGGAAGGGAGGACAAAAGGAAGGAAGGAAGGGAGGGAGGTTGGAAGGAAGGAAGGAAGAGAGGGAGGGAAGGAGGGAGGGAATTGTAGGGTGAGGAAGAGAAGGGAGGAAGAAATGTCTATACTAGCTGGAAACTCTTACATGCCTGATGTAATGGGGTTTTGGAATTAATGTTAGTTCAGTCAAGCAAGGCAGCTTAGTGTAATGAGTTAGTGTCAGCCACTCTGAAAGTTTACATCTTTTTTAATTATCATGATTACCCAACTGACTGGTCTCTTTTTAACGGCAGGAAAGTGCAGGGAACATGTGAGTTAAGCCCCTACAGCACATACATAAGGAAAGCAGAGTGGAAATGGCAATCAGGCAAGAGGTGGATATTTTTAAGTTTCTAGAAGAAAACCAAAGGGCTTCCTTTGACCCTCCTCTCCCTGGGTCAGGGTGTCTGAACTCTACCTACTATTCATCCATTCTCTTCTTTTCTATTGCTTTCACCTTTCATTTCCTTCACTGTATTTTCTCCCAGTGGGGGAAAAAATGATGATAATACCCATGAAAGAGAGGTCAAGTAGCACAGGAAGGAAATATCTCAAGGACTCTAATATTTAACTGACAATTGATGCCCACACCACCCCCACTCCACTTCTCAGCACCCACAGTGCATGGAGTCATGGGGCCCAGGCAATTTTGGTCTCTGGTTTGGATCTGCTAACCCTCAAAATGTCAAAGTTTAGACAACACCTGAAAATATATCTTTTCCCATTGAAACCGAAATGGTGCTCTTTCTTTCTCTCTTATTTTCTTATATCTTGACCTGGCTTGTCCTTTTTTACAATATTATTTTTGGAGCCAAAACTCTGGACATCTTTTCACAATAAGAAGGACTCATAATGGTAGTCAAATACCTAAGAACTTTATTTTTGGAGCTGGTCTTATAAAAGGGAGGGACAGAACGATTCTAGAAATATGCCTCACCTTTTAACACCTTTTCAACAGAGTTTGAAAGTTCCAACACAAAGAGCAAATAAAATGCATTGTCTGGACTGCCAGTGGCAAGGGACTACAGCTCTTTTAATGAGTTCATGACTATGAACAGCTCCAGAACTAAGTGATCTTTGCCAGTCCATATTCATAGTAGCACCCAGCAACCTTAATAATATCAGGCTACTGTCTAGCAGAGATTTATCAGGTGCTAGTAATGTTCTCATTGTAGACTACTTATGTTAAGAAATAAGATGAGTCCCAGAAAAAGCACTCAGGAATATAAAGGGTAGAATTGAAAAGTTACATACACAGAGTAATGTAAGGCTTAGCTCTCCCCACCCTGACCCTTGAAATATTAAAAATGAAATCTTTCAAACAACATGTGCAGGATAGAACAAAATCTGCAGAAGCCAAAAGAGAAATCTTGACAGAATCAATTATCTTTTCATGTAGGAAAGTCTGCACAAATATACTCTACAAACTCACACAAGTCAAGGCAGTGATAGAAAGCGTTCCATCCATGGGATGGGATCATTCCTGTGACCACTAGGTACACAGTCTGTAAGATCTCACTGCACTTCAAATTTTGGCTTCACACCCGATTTTCTGTGTAACTTGTGTGAGTTTCTTGAGCTTTTGAGGCTCGGTTTCCTCGAAGTATGGGTTCATAAGTCTTCACCTATGTGTTTTGATGGACCAGTTTACACCAATGGGTGGGAATAAACCTGGATTCTTGTGAGGCGAAACTCAGCTTTCTCTTGTTAAAGTATCCCCTGGGAAGGAGGACCATTTGCATGCAGCAAGTCTATCAGTGAGAAATCTATTTTTAATGGCACCCAAAGCCCCCTGCTCCTTTGGCAATATTCACAGGAGAAACTCAAGTATATTAATCCACAGAAGCCTCTTTTGCTTGACTGAGCCCAAGAGTGGATGTGCCTCATTAAATACTAGTCAGGCAGGACATGTAGCTTCAAATTACCGTAACAAGACAATTAAAACCACACACTTATTCCTGGGAGCCGGGCAGCATTCCCTAGAGAGGAGGGTTGCAGAAGGCAGATACATTGGAGGACAAGGGCAGCCAGATGCTTTGGCATTCCTTTTCCTACCCTGTGCATGGCTCCACGGGTCTGGGAACTGTGCTTTTTCCAGCTCTTGCCATGGACCCCTTACTGTGTCTCCTGGAATGTCCCAGGCTCCCAATCCACATCAAATAGTCTGCAATTTTATAAATGCAGAATTTTAAACTTGAAACAAATCTTGGTAAAGAGAGAATAACAATACTGTGTACACCAGAGAGGCAAAGATTAAACGAGTTTCTGTTTGCGAAAGCTCTCTGCAAACCATAATAAACCTACCTAAGGAGACAAAAGACCTGTATGCAGAAAATTATAAGACACTGATGAAAGAAATTAAAGATGATACAAATAGATGGAGAGATATACCATGTTCTTGGATTGGAAGAATCAACATTGTGAAAATGACTCTACTACCCAAAGCAATCTACAGATTCAATGCAATCCCTATCAAACTACCACTGGCATTTTTTACAGAACGAGAACAAAAAATTTCACAATTTGTATGGAAACACAAAAGACCCCGAATAGCCAAAGCAATCTTGAGAAAAAAAAAAATGGAGCTGGAGGAATAGGGCTCCCTGACTTCAGACTATACTACAAGGCTACAGCAATCAAGAGAGTATGGTACTGGCACAAAAACAGAAATATAGATCAATGGAACAGGATAGAAAATCCAGAGATAAATCCATGCACCTATGGTCAACTAATCTATGACAAAGGAGGCAAGGATATACAATGGAGAA
>NC_041231.1:26288778-26319612 GCF_002837175.3 Physeter macrocephalus
GAAGTGAGAGAGTGGCATGGACATATATACACTACCAAACGTAGGGTGGATAGCTAGTGGGAAGCAGCCGCATGGCACAGGGAGATCAGCTAGGTGGTTTGTGACCACCTAGAGGGGTGGGATAGGGAGGGTGGGAGGGAGGGAGACACAAGAGGGAAGAGATATGGGAACATATGTATATGTATAACTGATTCACTTTGTTGTAAAGCAGAAACTAACACACCATTGTAAAGCAATTATACTCCAATAAAGATGTTAAAAAAAATTAAAAAGTTTATGTGAGTGCCCAGCTCACAGCACCTTCATCAGCATTGACTATGCCAAGCCATTCTTGATTTAATTCACTCATTTTTAATGCAAACAATTGACTTTGAGAATGAAATTAAGCGGTATGAAAAAAGACAATTTATGTGTTTGGTTGGGTGTGAGCCATTTAGTTTAGCTCCGAGATCCACTTTAAAATTGTCTATTGGTCATGAGACATCATTACATCTTCATGTTGTTTCAGCAAGGTTATGTATTGATCTGCTGAATACATTTTCTCTCTGTTTTTATTAGAAAGTTGCTAAAATTTCCTCTGTGACACATTTTATTATAACATCCAGTAATAAAAATATTATCTTTTTTTAGAAAAAAAACAAAAGAAAAAACGAACCAGACATCCATCATTAATGATGAGACAAAAGTGGGGCAGAGAGTTACTTAGGGTAAGGCTTAGGGTTACTTGTAGGAAAAGACAGTAGTTCTATGTCTTAAAAAACCCTCAACTTCACAACACACGTGATACAGAGTTCTTCAATTAAAGATTTTTTATATCTCAATCTCATTATTTTAAGCCAAAGATCAAACTTCCCTCTCCACCAACTTCAGGGACAACTTTATTACAGGGTATAAAAGTTTAAATGATCACCCTGGCTGTAGATTAAAATGCACTATGTGAAAAATATGGCATTCCATTTCTGTCCCAATTCAGTCCCAATACTGACTCCTTTTTAAAAATGCTCTCCTTATCACAGATGCTTTCTTTTTATTTTTTGTTTCTCAGTTGCCTTTATTTTTTTAATTTTTATTTTTTTATTTTATTTTTTATACAGGAGGTTGCTTTCTTTTTCTTAGGAAGAAGGAAACGTTTTATGGCCTTAAGTGCAGCAGCCAGGCACTTGCAAAAAGAATAAGAACTTGCTGACTGTATCTGGGGAGCCTAATCTAAGTATGCTCTTCAATTTAGAAAGTCAAGATGTTAGCATTCCACTGACTGTCTAATTTTTTTCTTCTTGATATTCACAACTTCTACTTCCAGGTATAAACTCTTTAACATGTCACACTAGAGCTGTGAAGTGTCCTGGAGAAACAGCGCAGTGCTACTCAGGCCTGTCACTTTAATTAGCCATGTCCCAGACACGTAGCCCAGACCTCTCTAGAAGGCTAAGTTAGCCTCCTTGGCACTCAGTAGCGCTCACAGACCATGGGAATGAAGGGACTTGGGTGTTTTGGGCCAGTTCCTTAACAAGCCTCACAGAGACACTCCTTCAAGCTGGCTGCAAAGTGATGCTTTTCCGTTAGTATGATCTTCCTCAGGTCTGGAGATGAACTCAGTTAGTTCAAGCTTCACATCACATCTTTGTCCTAGAAAAGTTCCTCTCCCTAGAGGGACAGATCAAACCATCTTTCAGAGACTTCAGAATTCATAGAAATTCCCACTGGGAACGTAAAGTGTGACGTGGCCAAAAAGTCAATTGGCTGGTCTTGATAGGACACTGGACCGGTATGCATAATCATCTTTAATTAAGGGATGGGTTGCCCTTGATGCTGGGGAGTCATTTTCACATGAAAGGACCTCTCAGATTAGGTTGATGTTGAAAGCAGCAGGGCCAGGGCCCCTTTGGAATACACAGTGAGAATGCTGTGGTTAGATTTCTTAGCAAGAAATGATTAACACAAAGAAAATGAAATCAACACATGTTAATAATGGCTGAGGAAAATTAAACAGAGATCTAAGTGATCAGAGCCTCAGAAAGGGCTTTTGATGAGATTCTTTTAAAAAGAGGCTCCTGGGCTTCCCTGGTGGCGCAGTGGTTGAGAGTCCGCCTGCCGATTCAGGGGACACGGGTTCGTGCCCCGGTCCGGGAAGATCCCACATGCCGCGGAGCAGCTGGGCCCGTGAGCCACGGCCCGGGAAGAGCCCACATGCCGCGGAGCAGCTGGGCCCGTGAGCCACGGCCGCTGAGCCTGCGTGTCCGGAGCCTGTGCTCCGCAATGGGAGAGGCCACAACAGTGAGAGGCCCGCGTACCGCAAAATAATAATAATAGTAATAAAATTAAAAAATAAAAAGAGGTTCCAAGTTCAACAGAAACATAATGAGATGAAAATCAAAATTGGGGTGATAGAAATTATCTTAAATTGAACACATCTCTTGCATTGCCAGCTAAACAGCACGTGAGTTCCTAACTTCAATATACCATAAAAAATGCCCCAATTTTTGCGTACATTTTCATATAAACATGTTAATTTTATATGGAGAGACATATGCTATTATATCAGATTTTAATAATTATCAACAAATTCTTAATGTCTTTTTCTTCCAGCTTTACTGAGGTATAGTTGACAAATAAAATGGTAAGATATTTCAAATGTACAACATGATTTATGTATAAATTTTGAAAGGATTCCCTCATCAAGTTAACACATCCATCACCATACATATTTATCTCTTTTCGTGTGTGTGAGAACATTTAAGTTCTACTCTCTTAGCGAATTTCAAGTATGCAATACAGTGTTATCAACTATAGTCCCCATGTTATACAGTAGATCCTCAGACCTTATTGATAAACTGCAGATTCTGACTCAGCGACTGTGGGGTGGGGCTGGAGTTTCTTAATTTCCAGAAAGCTCCCAGGTGCTGCTAGTGGACTCTGGACTGCTTTTGGAATGGAAAGACGCTAGGATATCTTTGGTAATACCTTCAGCAAAACATGCCCTAAATGATGGTGGATGTGAAGGCTTCCAATGTTAGGCATAAATTTGTATAGTTTTATGTGACTTTGAAACCATACCATCAGCAGCTGGTTTTTCTTGTGCCCTGGCATTAACTGTACCCGAAATTTTGATTTAACAATTTTCTTTGACAATGTGGATTCACCATGACAACCACTCAAACAGAATGACTAAAGTCACATAACAGTTTATTATTATGAAAAAAAAGTACTTTAAAGAAAATACTCTAGAGTAAATAGAAAGTTGATTACACATTTTTTTCAAAGAGACAAAGTAGAGCATACTTGTAATATTCAAAAGAGTTGACGACATGCCACATAGGATCCCTGATTAATCGAAAGCAACATGCAACATCAACTTAAATCATGGCAGCCATAAACAACTAGTGTATACTAACCAATGGTCACCCCGACCCAATTCAGCTATTTAAAAAAAATTTTTTGAATAATTTTAGATTTACAGAAAATTTCAAAGTTACTACAGAGAGCTCTTGTAGTAGCTCTCTACTAAAGTAGCTCCTTTGCTCTGTTTGCCATAATATTAATGTCCTATATAACACATTACATTTATCAGAACTAAGAAATTAACATTGGTACTTTACTGTAACTCAACTACAGACTTTATCTGAATTGCACCAGTTTTCCCACTTTTGCCCTATTCCTTTTCCGGATCACCATAGTATTTATTACCTATGTCTCCTTGGTCTCCTCTGGTCTCTGTTTCCCTGTCTTTCCTTGTTTTTCATGATTTTGAGAGTTTGGAAGAGGTATTTGATAGAATGTCACTCAAACTGGGATTTTCTGATATTTCCCTCATGATTAAGCTTGGGGGAAGTATACCAAGCAAGTGAAGTGCCTTTCTTATCACACCAACATCAGGGGGTGCATGATATCACCCCCTTATTAAACTTCATCACTTGGTTAAGGCAGTGTCTTCCCAGTTTACCCACTGTAAAGTTACCATTTTTTTCCCTTCCATACTCTATTCTTTGGAAGCAAGTCACTAAGCTCAGCCCGTAGTCCAGGGGTAAGGCAGCCGCTTTTTAGAGGGATCTAACAGTCCTTTCTAGGTCTACTGTGTGAAGATATATTCTCATTTGTAAAATGGGGATTCTCATGGTGATGAACTCAAAAGGTTACTGTACGGATGAAATAAAATCATGAATATTGTGCGCTTAGCCTGGTGCTTGGCACACAGGAAAGGTTCATTTGTCCATGCATTCATTGACTCAACACCTACTCATTAAGTACGAACCATGTCTGAGGTGTTATGCTGGCAGTCAAGATACAGGGTTTAAAAAAGACACAGTCCCTGCCCTTATGGAGTTAACTGTCTACTGGAACAAACACACAGAAAAACAGAGCACTACACATTGGAATAAGTTATACAAAGGAAAAGGTCAGTATGCTATGTCAGAAAATTAGCATTATGATGGGGGAGGCTAGGCTTCAAAGAAGTGCTCGCTAGGAAGGTGATGTTTAGTTGAGGTCTGAAGGATGAGCAGGAGAGAAAGTGGAATTGGAAGATGTTCACATAGAAGAACAGCATGTGCACACGTGCTGAGGCTGGAAACAATTCAAGGACCAGGGAGAAGGACGACAGAGTCAGAGCATTCTGAGTGAGGGGAGACGAGACGGGAGGTGAAGCTAGAGAGGGAGAAGCTTGATGCTTTCTATTTATCCAAAGTCCAACCAATGCATGAGGCTAAGCATGGGAACGACATGAGGTGGTGGAAAATCATAAGAAATCACACTGGCTGCAGCGTGAGAAACAGGGTGGAGGAGGAGATGTGACTATTGTGGCTCAAAGATTCAGGGGAGAGATGGTGGCAGCAGAGAGAGGGGGGAAGTAGATGTACCAGTCGATAAACATAAACATACACCAACTCTCCTCCAATCTTCTTTTCCCATATCACCTAGTTTGATTCATGTTATAATTAACCCTCTAGGCTTACAACCCTATGGTTGAATTTGCTGTCCTCCTGTCCCATAGTTTCCAAATACCATTCTTCACAAAGCCAAGGCCATCCCCATTAAACTAGATACAAGACTATGTACATTAAACAATTCAATAATAATTTTACAAATAGGATGCTCTCCATGACATCCTTATCTCGTAGACACCTGAGACTTTTAACAAAGAGTGCTGCTAATCATCTCAACAGAAAAATTATTCTCTCCAAAAGACAGTAACAGCACATAAATAATACCACAGGTCAAGCACTATTTTCATTTGACTTTATACTGCAATGCAGGGAGATAGTTACAATTATCATCCCCACTTTACAGATGTGCTGAGGTACACACATCATAAGAAACTTAATGTCTTGGTCTCACAGCCAGCCTATTTGCTCTGAACCAGTATGACATATCTCAATGCTAGCAGAGCTTTAGTTTGAGAGAACCCTGACATTTCCCTGTGGCTAAAGGAAGACATTTTGAGGTGAGAAAGTATATTTAGAAAACGTGGAAACTGTTTAGTAACTGGGCACTAGGACCTCTGCCAGAAGTCATCCCCAGACCAAGTGAGAATAAAAATTATTTTATTCTACTCCACACCTGAAAGGATTGTTGTAATATCCCAACTTAAAGATAGTAGGAGTAGCCATCTGTCCTAATGTTAAAATGTAATATTTGGAAAATGTTTTAAAGCAATTTTCTGGCTTTGATAAATAGTATGTATTGTAGTAGAGCTAGTGTTCTTAAAGAGAGCCATATTAGTAAATAGAGTCATCTGGCAATTAAAAATATGTTTGGTAAAACTGAAATCTCTGAATTTTACAGATTTAACTGCCTTTGTCAGCCCGAGAAAATGGACTAGTCTTTCAATTCCTATCAGCCTCCCTGCAGCCACTTCCTGTGCAGACACATTAGACAAACGCAAATCCCATGAAGCTCGGGGCCCCTTAAATAAGTCATTATCCCTCACAAAACGAACAGGCAGACAAACAAACTATAAAAATCACTAGCATGGGCTTTACTTTTCTGTAGTGATTTCCTGTACTGTGGCCATTGATCCTAGTAACCTCTAAATGGACCTCTAGACAGTAGTTAGCTCACAATACCAGAAGTAAAGTCGGATATATAGGTTCCTTTCCAATAGATATCACATTTAAGAAATAATAGTGGTGACTGCTGATTACACTACAAGACCTTAAACAAAGTCCTCAATTCACAATTCTTCCTTGGTACACTGAAGAGTGGGACAATGTCCTTAATTATTTAGATTTCGTGATTATTTTCAATCAGAACCAAAGCAATAAATGTAAATGGATTACATTTCTCTAAATTGGACACAAACCAGATTTTTAAAATATAGGTTTTACTAGAGAATGGACTTGAGGACACAGTAGGAGGAAGGGTAAGCTGGGACAAAGTGAGAGAGTGGCATGGACATATATACACTACCAAATGTAAAACAGATAGCTAGTGGGAAACAGTCACATAGCACAGGGAGATCAGCTTGGTGCTTTGTGACCACCTAGAGGTGTGGGATAGGGAAGGTGGGAGGGAGGGAGGGAGACACAAGAGGGAAGAGATATGGGGATATATGTCTATGTATAACTGACTCACTTTGTTATAAAGCAGAAACTAACACACCACTGTAAAGCAATTATACTCCAATAAAGATTAAATATATATATATAGGTTTGTATGACAAATATAATAAAAGAAAAAGACTAATATTTAGTAGACACTTATTTGAGAACTAAGGGGTTCTCTTTATTCCTTCTCTACCCAGTCAACTTCTCAGATTGGATCATTCTACTTTAATCTAATAGTTTAGGGTTGTAGATGACTGAAAGGTGAATGAATATTCTTCATCTGTTTCACTAGCACTTACTGATTTATTCCTTCCTTTTTTGACAAAATGACCTCTCTTTGGAGGAGCTATTATTTCCTATTGTAAAATCAAGTATCTTTTGAGTGACAAGTAATTCATTACAAAATTCATTTTCTCCCCACCTTTTCAAAGGGGCCAAGTGACTGTCACTTGCACAGATAGTTTTAGCCAGAGTATCAAATTACCTTTTCTATTTATTGTGCTATATAAGCTGGAACTGTGGGTTTGGCTTGCTGCCAGCAGGATTAATTGGGCGTTCTCTAATTAATCAATCTCATTACTCCCTCTCCTTGCATGAGACCATGATCCGTGATAAAACAGAGTCAGACATGAACATTCTAGAAGGCCACTTTCAGAAAACTGGGACTTAATCGTGGTAGACCCACTGCTAAAACCTAAGGTTATTTGTAGTATTCTTCTATAGTCCTCCACAGAGGTAATAACTATCTATCACAGGATTTCTTTGGTTCCCATATGGATAGACTCCAGCAGTAGTATTTAGAAAGTGGCCTCAGTAATTATAGCCTCACTCCCCACCTTGACGGCATATGGAAAAGTGTTTATTTCAGAGATTTATGCAAATGATGGCATGTATCTTCCTTCTAGGTTTAAGTAATTCTTCTGAGCTCTGACTGAATTTTAGGCAAGCATTCACTGACATTAGTGAAAAAGCATACTTCAAACTTTCCATCCTCACTAACAAACATCTTATTTGATTCAATCTTGATGTAAATGATTTTCATACTTTCTCAATAACTAGTTTCATCATCTCCATTGCATAACCTATTGCATGTTGAATTCTCATCTTTTGTCTTTTATCCATGTTGAAGACCAAGGCCTGATATGAACCATACTGATCTCTCAACATATGTACATGTGTGTATATATACATATATATATATATATATATATATATATACACACACACACACAGTTTCCAGTATAACTTTTAGAACTCCAAAGAAACTTAACTCCTGATCAGTTTTACAGATTTGCCAGTTAGGTTTGTAGCTTTTATAAGGTAGAAAGGAACTAAATCATAACACAGTTGCCATATGATAATGACCTTCAATTTGGAAGTAGTGTCACACAGTAAAGACCGTCAATCCACATCAACCTACATTAGAAAGGGTGAAAAACTGTTTCAACCCTGTAACTGTGTTATTTATAACTGCCTATTACACTATTCCATTGATTAGACAGAAACCTGACCTTCTAACTTAGTTTTGTTGGCTAAGAAAAATGTCATGATAAAAATTCCCCTCATGAGAGTTCAGAAAATAAATTTTGTACTCTATGGAATTGGTGCCAACTATCTGTCAGCAAGCTGAAACACGACCCAATCATCACCTGTCATGCATCTCCATTAGGATGCTCCAATCTGGTTAGAGAGATAAAACATGAGCACAAGACAGTTAAATGCCAATGCAAAGGAGTAGATGAGTATACAATGGGTAGCACACAAAATCAAAGTTGGAGGAACAGAGAACAGTGAGAAATGATGAACAACTAGAGTGGTTGGGGAAGGCTTCATAAAAGGGTGAGATTTGAAGAAGATTTTAAGAGATGGATAGAATTTAGGAATCATAGAAGACTGGATAGGCCATTTGGGGTGGAGCATTAAGGTACACAAGGGTAGGGAGATGGGATTGCAAAAGGTACGTTCAATTGTTCAAGTACACCAATTTTACTGATAAACAGCAGGAATTATAAACAGCAACCTACTGAGTGCTTTCTATGTCCATCCATTGTTCTAAACGTGTGTATTAATTATGTATGTATTAATTAATTTAATACATACATAATACATACATTTAAAATGTATGTATTAATTCATTTAATCATCCCACCAGGGATATGAGGTAGGTATCATGTTACATACCTACATTTTACAGGGCAGCCACAGAGAGCTTAAGTCACCAGTCAACTTAGGAAGGTTATTAAGTATTAAAGCTGGAATTTGAACCCAGGCAGTTCAGCTCCAGAAAGTACTTAGAGCCACTATTCTTAACTAATGCCAAAATATGTGAGAATCCTTCCAAGGACCAGACAGGTGATAAGTGAGGCCTCTGGGTGCCTGACTATGGATACCACAGAGAACTGGAAAGTTTATGTCCCATACAAAATTGGCAGCCACTTCTCAGCTTCAGCCTTGTGGGAATATGGCCCCAGTGTTGTCAGATCTGAGTTTTTGGTTTTTGTTTTTTTAAAGAGAATCTTTTTTTTTTAAAAGAGAAGTAATCTAATTTTGTATGCAATTTTTTAAAAAAGGGTTTATGGTCAAAATATAGCCTGAAGTTGACCAATATGAGATGTTGGAGAATAAGGAGAGGTGAGATTGAGAAGGTAAACTGGTACCAAACTGTTGAGGATTCAGAAATCTTGAGAAGATGGACTACACACAGCTTGAAGCTCAAATCGTAGCCAGGCCAATGGCAAAGAAAAGATACATCCCATGAATTTTATAAGGAACAATTAATTGGATCTGTGACTGGAGGCGGAGATTTGCTGAAAGTTAAGTAATAAGATGAGAAATAAGCCAGTTGAGATTTTGAGTGAGGGAGTATCAACAGAAGAAAGTAGTTAGTTGCAAGGGTTCAGCTTATTTTTAAAGGCATTAACAGAGCATATACACATGGAATTATGAGTAACTGAGAAGCAATGCTGTGATTATAAGTGATTAAGGCTCTGAAATTGCATAACCCTGTCCTGGCTCTGGGTTTCCCAGATATGTGATATCAATGAGTTATTCAATATCTCTTTAGTTTCAGTTTCCTCGCCGGTAAATCATGTCACTCCCCTGCCATCAACCATGTATGGATTCTCATTATCCTCAGAAAGAAATCCAGAGTCTTTACCTGGCCTATGAGGCTCTGGGCCCTTCTTTCAGCTCATGTCCTTCCTACCCCTCTCAGCACATTCCATTCACAGAGGCTTTGTCCTGTTCTTACAAACCCTGTCTCTGCCTCAGGACCTTTGCACATGATAGTTCCGCTGCCTGGAATAACACGAGTTCATGTGATTGCTCCATTTAAGTCTCTGATCAAATATCATCTCCCTGACCATTTCTCCTCCTCCTGCTCCTCCACTTTCTTCTTCACCTTCCATTTACTGTCTTTCTTCCCAACTAGAAGGCAAGTTTTAGTTCTCCTCATTGCTATATCCATAGCACCTAGGGTATGGCCTGGCACTCAGTGAATATTCACTGATGTGTATGAATGAATGGAAGGCAAATGCCAAAGAAGGGAAGAATAGAAGTCCTAACAGAGAAGTAGTAGGTAGACTGAGTGAAACAATGTGTGTAAAGCACTCAGCAGGTAGCCAGAGAACGCATTTTTTTTTAGTAGTTGAAAAGGATGGGAAATATCAAGATCGGAGCAGGGAACTGGAAGCAAGCCCTGGAGTTTGGAGTCTGAGACTGTGAACAGGTTTCTGGGCAGCTAAATCTTGATCTGCTGTCATCACCCAAACTCTCAAGGGTCTATCCTCTGAATTCTGGGGGAAACTTTTGAATATTGTCCAATGAGAAGTGTATTAGCCACAACGGTGTGTTATTAACTAATTATTTGTTTTGTTTTGCTTCTTGCTTAAAGATAACCTACAAACTGCCACTTATTGCTGCTTTGCTGACAAATTGGAGATTTAGGAATGATATGGTATTAAACTAAAAGCAATAAGAAGTCGAAAGGAAGCAAAGGCCATTTCTATCATATGCATTGTAGTTCTTTCAAAAATTACCATTACATTACCATAATAAGAGAAATTGGGTTCCTTTTCTGATTTTTATGTAATTACGCCCTTTATGAATAGTAATTGACTTGAAATAGTTCCTTGTCCTACAGGGTCAGGCTCCAGAGAAGAAGGAAATTGCTAGAAAAATGACTAAAGGATCACTTAGGTTTGTCCAGTTTGACTAAAAAGCTCCCTTTCTCCCACAAATTCCCACTCAAGCAATTTTCATTTTGTCTTAGGGGCTGGTTGCCTGACGAAATAACAGGTGAGAATTTTGAAGTATACAGGAGAGTACGTCAATGTTTTGCAAAGAGAGCTAGTCTCTTGAGACTAGGAAATATTATTGGTTATTCCTAGGAAGGCTGGACAGACAAGATGAGGGCAACCCTTGGGATAAAATAGGTACCAGGGACCAGGTTGAGCTAGGAGCAGTGTAACTCCTGGTGAAGTTCCCAAGACCCTAATACTGAGCATCAGTGTATTTTATATCTTCTTGGAATCCTCTAAGCAAGTAGGTCTGATTAGTTCTGAGACCATTTCCAAATGAAGCTGAAACGCCTCGACAATAATTACAGCCAACACATGATTACCCTCTGTCAGGCACCATGATAACAAACCTCTGCAGAGGGTATTTTTATCCCCAATGGACAGATCAGCAAACTGAGAGCCAGCTTACTCAAGGGTGACACAATTAGCAGGGGGAGAAGTTTGGAATAGAATCATTACACCAGACAATGAGGCAGGAATATGACTAGAGGTGATTTTTCCATAGCATGAATTTCTTGTATGTTTTAATGTTAACAAAGTCATCTCAATACACATACATTTGGGAGACAGAGAAAGCTAAAAGAACAAGAAATGTTTAGAGAGCCATTTTTCATGTTTGGTGTTATTCAGATATGTGTCCTTCGAAGGATACACATATGAAACACATGCATCATACTAAACTGGTCCACAATGGGGTAGATGCTCCAAATTTGACTCTTGGGCGTATTTACAAAATACCCAACAAATCTTCGAGTCAGGGATTAATGTCAGGACAGCAGTGTGCCTTCTACACTTTTGGCAACCTTAATTTAATTCTGCTCCTTTATGTCTGACTAGGTGAAATGGATCTCAGGGAGGGGCAAAAGCAGCTCTTTTGCCCCTTTCCTGTTTTCCCATTTCTGTCCCCTTCTAACCTTGAAAGAACCTAATTATAGAAATGAGATCACTAGGCAGTTTAAACTAACTGCTGACTTACAGCTCTCCTGAATGCATACCTGGCTTGGCCTAACCTGTTGATTCTTTTCCTAGATTAAGAAGTAAGAATGAAGAATTAAGTAGTTAAAGAGTAACTAGTTCTCCACCCCCAACAACCCACTTCGCAATCCTGCAGAAAGACCAAATGGGCAAGATAACATCTGAAGAGAGAGTCAGCCAGTCTTGCACAATATGGAGAATGATGCAGAATCCGACCTCCTTCTTGCATGATTTACTGAGATTCTCCCCGCCCCCTTTTTTCCCTTTAAAAACTGTCGTGGCTGAGCAGAAGCTTCGGAGTTGGTCTTGGGAAACGAGTCCACCTTCTCCCCCAGGTTGCTGGCTTTTCTAATTAACGCACCTTTCCTTTCTATTGACACTGCCTCTCAATTATTGGCTTTTGAGCAGCAAGCAGCTGAACCTGAGCTCGGTAACAGGGGGGATTTCTGATTCTCGCTTCTCAGTTTTCTTTTCCTTTCTGGGCTCCTTTGGCTCATAGTCTTCCCGGCTCCTAACCTCTGCCTTTCCAATCCAGCCTTGGCAGATGGGTGGTGCAGGTCACCATGTTGTTTTGTATCCTGAACAGCCCAGTCCCCCTTTTCTGATAACAGAAACTTAACTTCCTCTGGGGAAAGACCTCTCTCCCATTCTTATCCGATACACGGGACAAACAGCACTGAAATCAAGCCCTGCCACCTGTGAATTTCCCAGGGAGAGTCATTTGACCCAAACCAGTTAACTGACACAGCCTCGGAACTGTTATTGACACACCTGGGAAAGGAACTGTCTCCCAAATGGAATTGCTGAGCTAGTAGGGTTGAAGCCTGGAACTCCCCAAATATCTTGACTTGATAGGAAAGTTCTCCCTGGTAGTGAAACCCACATAAGGAAGACAGAGTTAGGGACTGGGAGGTGGCAAGTCCTGATGACATCATCTAGTTCCTGGGTCTGGTTTTATTTCTGGATTGTTTTAGTCCCTTGAGCTACTACATTTCTTTTGGTGCTTAAGCCAGTTTCAATTGGGTTTTGGAAGGCAGGTGGCTTATGTGTGGGTTATTGTCTGACTAGGCATGCCAGTGTTAAAAAGATGTTGACTTTGATGTCTCCTTTCAGTCATTTTATGAACTTTTTTTCTTTCCAAGTGATTTATCTCATCCTTAATCTTTTCTCAATGATTTAATTTTATTTCTAGAAACATCAAGTCTAAAGCAAATTGAAGTCTTTTCTCCACTAATGATCTACAGTTACATAGCTTTATCAAGTGTTTCCACTTAAGGGTTCTTATTAGGCTTTTGAACAAACGGAACCAGGAATTTCTTAGTTTTATAAAATAAATAGCCCCACCCTCAGACTTTACACGTAAATCTTTATGTGATATTTCCACTGCATAATGGTTGTTAGAAATTAATATGATGAATATTTTTAGTGTTTTATAATCATTTTAGCTTTTTTTCTAACGATCATACATTAAAAGTCAGTTATGTTCTAAAGGCTCACATTCACTCTATGTTCAATGCCCAGATCTTAAGAGGATCTTAAAATGAGATTTTTTTCCCCCCAATAGTTTTGCAACTAAGTACTCTGATGGGGTCATCCTTAATTCTGCCCTTCAGCTAATAGTGGTCTGATATTCAAATTAGCTTCAGTTTATAAGGACTACAAACCACAGCCTGAAAATTTAGGTCACCTTTCCAAAGTTACCTACATTATTAATAAGGACAGAATTTCAACTCATTTCCACACAAATGAAGAGAAAGAGTGATCAGACTAATTGATTTCGGTTTACTGTAGAACACTGCAGAGAGCTCGGAGCCCAAGATACCCAGCAGAACTTGATTTAATCATCTGGTTGAGAGATGATTTCCTCCCCTTTCCCATTCTGTGGCAGAGTCACAGCTTTGTGCTGTTAAAAAAAAAAAATCATATGTACTATATTCCTCTCTCCCACAGGGCTGCGTTCAGATCCTGGCTAAAAGGCACTTGCTAAAATGGAAAGAATTCAGAAAGTGCACATAAAAATGGTGGGGGTGGGAGAGAGAGTAAAACATGCCCATCCTTACAGCTCTGCAGAACCTGCTCCCAGTGTGTGTGTATCCTGACCACCCCGTCACCTCCAGGTCCCTCAGCAAAAACCCAGAGAAAGAGGGACATCAGCTGGCTTCAGGCAAAGAACACTGTGAAACTGACAAAGTTCCAAAAGCGTGGTCCCTCTGAGAAAGCCCTCCCCAGTTTATCAGAGCTGGAACTAGCACAGGTGTGAGCTCTGGAGATGCTTTGAGAAAAAAAATCCGTGACGCTTTGAGAAAAAGAATCCATGCATACGATTTTGCTCTGTTCTGTTTTTGCGGGTTTCGTTTTTTTGTTGTTTTTTTTTTTTTGTGGTATGCAGGCCTCCCTCCGCTGCGGCCTCTCCCGTCGCGGAGCACAGGCTCCGGACGCGCAGGCCCAGCGGCCACGGCCCACGGGCCCAGCCGCTCCGCGGCACGCGGGATCCTCCCAGACCGGGGCGCGAACCCGGCCCCCCTGCATCGGCAGGCGGACGCGCAACCACTGTGCCACCAGGAAAGCCCCTGCGGGTTTCGTTTTTAAAGCAGAAGAAATTAGAGAATTTCTAGAAAT
Source organism: Physeter macrocephalus (assembly GCF_002837175.3). Taxonomy (NCBI): domain Eukaryota; kingdom Metazoa; phylum Chordata; class Mammalia; order Artiodactyla; family Physeteridae; genus Physeter; species Physeter macrocephalus. The sequence continues at coordinate 26,303,210 of NC_041231.1, forward strand.
TAGAAAGGAATCTCCTCCAAAGAAAGCATATGAAAGAGATTTAGTTAGTATCTGACAGAACATTCCAGGTGGACTTTCTTCAAGATAATACACAGCAGAATTCCCTGTGTTTCAATCACACTTTCTTTCAAGATCCAGGGTAGGAAATAAAGAAAATTATCCAATTACCAATTAAAATTACCAATATCACTGATGAATATAGATGCAAAAATCCTCAACAAAATACTAGCAATCAGAAACCAACAACACATTAAAAGGATCGTACACCATGATCAAGTGGGATTTATCCCAGGGATGCAAGGATTCTTCAATACACGCAAATCAATCAATGTGATATACCATATTATCAAACTGAAGAATAAAAACCCTATGATCATCTCAATAGATGCAGAAAAAGATTTTGAAAAATTCAACACCCATTTATGATAAATGGGCATAGAGGGAACCTACCTCAAGATAATAAAGGCTATATATGACAAACCCACAGCAAACATCATTCTCAATGGTGAAAAATGAAAGCACTTCCTCTAAGATCAGGAACAAGACAAGGATGTTCACTCTCACCACTCCTATTCAACATAGTTTTGGAAGTCCTATCCATGGCAATCAGAGAAGAAAAAGAAATAAAAAGAATACAAATTGGAAAAGAAGAAGTAAAACTGTCACTGTTTCCAGATGACATGATACTATTTATAGAAAATCTTAAAGATGCCACCAGAAAAGTTACTAGGGCTAATCAATGAATTTGGTAAAGTTGCAGGATACAAAATTAATGCACAGAAATCTCTGGCATTCTTATGCACTAACAACAAAAGATCAGAAAGAGAAATTAAGGAAACAACCCATTTACCACTGCAACAAAAAGAATAAAATACCTAGCAAGAAACCTACGTAAGGATGCAAAAGACCTGTACTCAGAAAATTCTAAGACACTGATGAAAGAAATCAAAGACGACACAAACAGATGGAGAGGTATACCATGTCCTTGGACTGGAAGAACCAATATTGTGAAAATGACTATACTACCCAAAGCAATCTACAGATTCAATGCAATCCCTATCAAATTACCAATGGCATTTTTTACAAAACTAGAACAAAAATATCTTAAAATTTGTATGGAGACACAAGAGACCCCGAATAGCCAAAGCAATCTTGAGGGAAAAAAATGGAGCTGGAGGAATCAGACTCCCTGACTTTAGACTATACTACAAAGCTACAGTAATCAAGACAATATGGTACTGGCACAAAAGCAGAAATATAGATCAGTGGAACAGGATAGAAAGCCCAGAGATAAACCCACACTCCTATGGTAAACTAATCTATGACAAAGGAGGCAAGGATATACAATGGAGAAAAGACAGTCCCTTCAACAGGTGGTGCTGGGAAAACTGGACAGCTACACGTAAAAGAATGAAATTAGAACACTCCCTAACACGATACACAAAAATAAACTCAAAATGGATTAAAGATCTATAATACACTATAGTACTATAGACACTATATACTCTTAGACACTATAATACTCTTAGAGGAAAACATAGGCAGAACATTCTATGACATATGACATAATCACAGCAAGATCCTTTTTGACCCACCTCCTAGGGTAATGGAAATAAAAACAAAAATAAACAAATGGGACCTAATGAAACTTAAAAGCTTTTGCACAGCAAAGGAAACTACAAATAAGACAAAAAGACAACCCTCAGAATGGGAGAAAATATTTGCCAACAAATCAAGAAAGGTTTAATCTCCACAATATATAAATAGCCCAAGCAGCTCAATATTAAAAAAACAAACAACCCAATCAAAAATTGGGCAGAAGACCTAAGAAGACATCTCTCCAAAGAAGACATACAGATGACCAAGAGGCACATGAAAAGATGCTCCACATCACTAATCATTAGAGAAATGCAAATCAAAACTACAGTTAGGTATCACCTCACACCAGTTAGAAGGGGCATCATCAGAAAATCTACAAACAACAAATGCTGGAGAGGGTGTGGAGAAAAGGGAACCCTCTTGCACTGTTGGTGGGAATGTAAATTGATATAGCCACTATGGAGAAAAATATGGAGGTCCCTAAAAAACTAAAAATAGAATTACCATATGACCCAGCAATTCCACTCCTGGGCATATATCTGGAGAAAACCCTAATTTTAAAGGATACATGCACCCCAATGTTCATTGCAGTACTATTTACAATAGCCAGCTCATGGAAGCAACCTAAATGCCCATAGACAGATGAATAGATAATGAAGATGTGGTACATGTATACAATGGAATGTTACTTAGCCATAAAAAGGAATGAAATAGGGTCATTTGTAGAGACGTTGATGGACCTTGAGACTGTCATACAGAGTGAAGTAAGCCAGAAAGAGAAAAACAAATACCGTATATTAACGCATATATGTGGAATCTAGAAAAATGGTACAGATGAACCGGTTTGCAAGGCAGAAATAGAGACACAGATGTAGAAAACAAACTTATGGACACCAATGGGGGAAAGTGGAGGGTGGGGTGGTGGTGGTGGTATGAATGGGAGATTGAGATTGACATGTATACACTAACATGTATAAAACAGATAACTAATAAGAACCTGCTGTATAATAAATAAATAAAATTAAATTTTAAAAAAAAAGATCCCAGGTAGGGAAAGGGAGGAAGGAGAGAGAAGCAGGTAGGGTAGTTGGAGGTTTTAATAATAGTAATATCATAACTCGTATGTACTGAAGTTTATTATGTGCTAGGTAGTTTGCTAATCATATTATGTCATTTTATTTCATTCTCAGGTCAACCCATGAATAATCATTATCATATAGCACTTCACTGATGGAGAAACAGATGCAACAAGAAACTCAGTAAGCATCAGGGCCAACATCTGAACCCAAGCAGCCTGATTCCCTGTTCTAATCTTTATCATCCTTCTAAATCTTCAGATTTACCCAATCTTGTCCCCATTTTACATATGGGAAAAATGAGGCTTTGCCCATTTTAAAAGTGTTTTAATAATGGCACTATAACTAAGATTTGAGCAGAAACAAGCTATGGAACTATTTCACTTTTATAACAGTGACAATCCTCTTTAGAATTAGGTATGGTGCTTTCCCATTTGGAAAAATCCATTCATTGCACAGTCTCATTTCATACTGTCAACAGAACAGTGCAGTCTGCTGTCATTTCCTCACCTATAGACAGAACACTGAAACCAGGGAAGGGAAAACTGATTGACTAGGATCCTCCAAGACTCCTTTTTCTTGGTTCAATTTTTTTCCCCAGGAAGGTCAGGACCACTTGGGAGGTTTCCTGGGGCATAAGGCAAGCAATAGATACCTGGGGAATTGGAGCATTGCCTTAGGATGGAGTGTGGAGTTCCAAGACACACGTGGCTAGTTTCACTACTTTACAAGAGCCACGTGCAGATGTGGAAACAGGAACTGAAATAGCAGACTGAGGGGAGTGCCTGATACTGTTGTTGACTCTGGAGATAGAGCAGGGAGCCAAACACACAGATCTCCTGTCCTCAGAGAGCTTCCATTACTGGAGACAATTCTGTGCCACAGTTAACTATTACCCATGCCTGTGTCTTGCTTGCTGCCCTGGCTGAGCCCTCTCTTATGGCTTTTGTAAAAGACCCACTTACTTACTCTTGCTTCTGAAAGACTAACTCATCCATATTGCAAAACAAGAAAACAATAAAAGCTAATGCTCAAGGGCAAAGCATTTATTCCTTTGTGATCCGCACTGGCAAGATGGGAAGGTTCAGAACGGGAGGCTACTAAAGGTCATTCCACAAGTAATCAGTAGAGGAAGCAAAGCAATTCATCTTCTGATTTTTGCTTTTTCCGTGAGATTTCCTATTTGCAAAAGGTGACCAAGTACCAAATGTTTATGAACGAAAGTAGAACTATGATTAAAAAGAAAAAAAAAAACCCTGCTAATCCCCTTCCAAGCAACATATGGCACTAGATGACCCTGTTGTTCACTTTGCTTTTAATATGCAGCATCTAGAAAGCCTCCGTGAAGTGAAAAGTAGCACATCAGAAACGTATGTAAATTGAGGGTGTAACATGTCAATCACAAAGAAATCATTAAGACAGGTTAATGTCTGGGAAAATCGCCTATCAAGATTTTTAAAAAGAATCAGAGACACAATAAACAGGGAAAGTCATCCTTAGCTACATGACCTTTGTTAAAATCAAATGGTTCTGGAAGAAGTTCTGTTAAATTACAAACTGAATAAAAAGGAGCCAAAATGCGTCCGATGCTCTGGCTGTTAGTATTGGTATAGCAAAGAGTATTGTTAAAAATTGATACTGGATGAAGGGACCATTTCATTTTCTAAAATGGTTACAGATAATATGGTAAATGCCTGGTCAAATTCCATGACCAGATTACACACTTCTGGCTGAATTCTCAAGCTAGAGAAACATTTTTAAAGGTCTGTCAAAGAGGTCATCAATTCTTACTATACAACATAATAAGGACTTAAAAGATGAAAAGCTTTGATTCTGAGCTTCCTTTGATGATAAAACATTTTAGTATTAAGCATGATATGTGCTTTCAACTCAGACAGATCTGAATTCTATCTTTACATCACACCACCTTCGTGATCCCAAGCATGTCACTTAATGTTTTCCAAACTTTAGTTTCCATATCTCTAAAGTGAAGATAATAATATTGCCCACATGTTTTTTTTTCCTGCAAATTATAAATGGTTAATAATGCAGGTAAAGTGCCTGCACAGTTAATATGCCTGGCACAGAGTAGGTGTTCAAACATTTCGATTTATTATTATGTAGCACACTATTTATTTAAGAGTTACATATCTTTAAAAAATTGTGCTGTAATTCAATGGAAGAGGGATAAACTTTCAACAAATGATGTTGGAATAATTAGACATCAGAGGCCAAGGAAATGAGCCTAAGCATAAGCCTCATACTGTATATAAAAATAAACTAAAAATGTATTATGGACTTAAATCTAAAACACAAATCACTAAAATCTCTAGAAAAAAAAGTAGGAGAAAATATTCAGGACCTAGGCAAAGAATGCTGAGATTTGATATCAAAACGACAATCAGTTAAAGGAAAAATTACCAAAATTTAAAACTTTTACTTTGCAAAAAGACCTCAATAAGAGGATGAAAGGACAAATTAGAAACTGAAAGGAATTATTTGCAAATCACATGTGTAACAATGGACTTGTATAGAAAATAGATGAAGATCCTCAAAACTCAACATTAAAAACCAATCTAATTAGAAAATGGGTAAAAGACATGAAAGATATTTCACTGAAGAGAAGGATATCCTCAACAGTAAAATGACAAATAAATGCATGAAAAGATGTTCAACATCATTAGCCATTACAAAAAAGCAGATTAAAACCACAATGAGATATCACTACACATCTATCAGCATGGCTATAATAAAAATTAGTGATATACCTAATGCTGGTGAGGACTCAGAGAAGCTGGATCACTCAAAAGTTACTGTTGGGAATGTAAAATGGCACAGCCATTTTTCATCTGGAAAATAGCTCAGCAATTCCATTGAAAGCTAAAAGTAGACTTACCATATGATCCAGAAATTGCATACTTGGGTATTTTCCCCAGAGAAATGAAAAAAAAATTTTTTTTCCAGAATGTTTACAGCATCTTTATTCCTAATAACCAGTAACTGGAAGCTACCCAAATGTCCTTCAAACTGTGGTACATCCATACCACAGAATATTACTGAGCAATAAAAAAGAATGAACTATGGATACACACAACACCCTGGATAAATTTCAAAGAAATTATGCTGAATGGGAAAAGTCAACCTCAAAAAGTTACTATGGTATGATTCCACATATGTAGTATTTGTGGAATAACATAGTTAAAGAAATAGAGAACAGGTTAGCCGTTGTGAGGAGCGGGGGTGGGAAGAGAGGTGGGTGTGGCTATAAAGGGGTAGCATCAGGGAACCTTGTGGGGACTGCACAATTAAGTATTTTCATTGTGGATACAGATGGCCAGTAGGCAAATGAAAAGATGCTCAACATCACTAATTATTAGACAAATGCAAATCAAAACTACAGTGAGGTACCACCTCACACCGGTAAGAATGGCCATCATTAAAAAATCTACATGGATCTATATTTCTGTTTTTGTGCCAGTACCATACTGTTTTGATTACTGTAGCTATGTAGTAAAGTCTGAAGTCAGGGAGCCTGATTCCTCCAGCTCCATTTTTTTCCCTTAAGATTGCCTTGGCTATTCGGGGTCTCTTGTGTCTCCATACAAATTTTAAGATTTTTTGTTCTAGTTTTGTAAAAAATGCCATTGGTAATTTGATAGGGATTGCATTGAATCTGTAGATTGCTTTGGGTAGTATAGTCATTTTCACAATATTGATTCTTCCAGTCCAAGAACATGGTATATCTCTCCATCTGTTTGTGTCGTCTTTGATTTCTTTCATCAGTATCTTAGAATTTTCTGAGTACAGGTCTTTTGCATCCTTATGTAGGTTTCTTGCTAGGTATTTTATTCTTTTTGTTGCAATGGTAAATGGGACTGTCTCCTTAATTTCTCTTTCTGATCTTTTGTTGTTAGTGTACAGGAATGCAAGAGATTACTGTGTATTAATTTTCTATCCTGCTATATGTGGAATCTAAAAATAGGTACAAATGAACTTATTTACAGAACAGAAGTACAGTCATAGATGTAGAACACAAACTTATGGTTACCAGGGGATAAGAGGGTGGGGGAGGGATAAATTGGGAGACTGGGATTGACAATATACACTACCATATATAAAATAGATAACTAATAAGAACCTGCTCTAGAGCATAGGAAACTCTACTCAATACTTTGTAATGGCCTGTATGGGAAAAGAATATTAAAAAAAGAAGTGGATTTATGTATATGTATAACTGGTTCACTTTGCTGTACATCTGAAACTAACACAACATTGTAAATCAACTATACTCCAATAAAAATGTTAAAAAATAATGTCTACGAATAACAAATGCTGGAGAGGGTATGGGCAAAAGGGAACCCTCCTACACTGTTGGTGGCAATGTAAGTTGGTACAGCCACTATTGAAAACAATATGGAGGTATCTCAGAAAACTAAAAATAGAATTACCATATGATACAGCAATCCCACTCCTGGGAATATACTTGGACAAAACTATAATTTGAAAACATACATGCACCCCTCTGTTCATAGCAGCACTATTCACAACAGCCAAAACATGGAAACAACCTAAATGTCCATTGACAGATGGAGATGAAGAAGATGTGGTACATATATACAATGGAACACTACTCAGCCATAAAAAAGAATGAAATAATACCATTTGCAGCAGCATGGATGCAGCTAGAGATTATCATACTAAGTGAAGTAAGTCAGAAAGAGAAAGACAAATACCATATGATATCACTTATAAGTGCAATCTAAAATATGGCACAAATGAACGTATCTGCAAAACAGAAACAGACTCATATACATAGAGAACAGACTTGTGCTTGCCAAGGGGGAGATGGGGAGGGAAAGGGATGGACTGGGAGTTTGGGGTTGGTAGACGAAACTATTACATTTGGAATGGATAAACGACAAGGTCCTACTGGATAGCACAGGGACGTATATTCAATCTCTTGTGATAAACCATAATGGAAAAGAATATAAAAAAAGAACATATATATATCTATAACTGAGTCACTTTGCTGCACAGCAGAGATTAGCACAACATTGTAAATCAACTATACTTCAACAAAAAAAAATTTTAAAAAAAGTATCTTCATTGTGGAGGTGGTTGTTAGTGAAGTTATACATGTGATGGAACTGCATTGATTTACACACACACACACACACACACACACACACACACACACACACGAGTATACCTAGAACTAATGAAATCTGAATAAGCTCTATGGGTTGTACCAGTGCCAATTTCTTGTATTGATAAACTATAATCACGCACAAGGTGAACACTGGGGGAGGCTGGGTGAAGGGTACATGAGCCATCCCTGAACATTTAGATACAACTTCCTGTGAATCTATTAGTATTTCAAAATAAGAAGTTTAACAAATTATGCTGATGTCAAAGCCATCCACTTTTTGTAAAGTTCCAGCATGAAACCTGAAGCTCAGTGGTGCCTGAGCTGTCCAGGAGACTAAATATTAAAAAGCTTCCTGGGCAATAAGAGATGGAAAACAGTTCATTTCATCACACTTCTTCCACTGCACATGCACACACGTCTGCACACCTCACATCCTTGCTTAAGAGTCACCATATGCTCAGTGTTATATACAACACATAGAGTGAGATTTTACGTAGTCTACATCAAAATTACAGTTTATATGACAATATATGCCTGCACTTAATTCTCACCAATAACACTGAAATAAGGGAAAAGAAGTCACATTTTCAGTTCTATAAAGTTGTGATGATTGGCAAATCACTTCAATTCTCAAATAGTCTTTAATAAGGTGATTAAACTAGGTGATATGAAAGATTCTAACCATAATTAAACAACACCTAATTACCAGGAGTGAAAATTCATTAGGCACAAGTACTAAAGTTGTATTACACTTGATCTATAGTAAAACCTCATTAATTTAGACTCCACTAATTTAGACCTTGTGACAACTTATGGTGGGTGCTCTCCCTATCATTATTTTTAATATTTAAGAAAAGAAAGATTTACTATCTAAACAAGTTGTGTAGAGAAGTATCTAAGAATAATATTTAAATAGAGCAAACTTTTTAAAGAATCAATAAGCACTCTGGAAGTTCTTGTGTGTGTGCAAGAATGGAGGGGGTTATTAAAAACCCTTATTTATTCATTGAGTCATAGGGGGACTTAGGACAGTACAAGAGCAGAGACCAAACCTTAAACAAGAGATTCCCCTAAACTAATTCATGCCAAGGGAATCTCTTACTCAGAAAAGCATCTCCAGCTTGCCAGCCTACTAATATGGCCTTAGGCACTATTACTGCACCTTTAGGCAGAACAAGAGGTCAGTCAGGCCAAAACTCAAGGCTGGTAGGATAAAAAACAAAATTAACATGACAAAATGGCAAAACAAAATCTCTGGATCCAAATTTGTATGTGACTCTACTCAGAAAATTTGCAAAGTTTCAGGATTTTCCAATTACCAATTTTTTAATGTCTTTCTCACATCCTATGCTTCCTGTTGGTCCTGCTTTTGGCTTTGACTCTGAAATTAATTGGACTTCTGGAGGGTTTTGTTCTGCTGGGGAAGAAAAATAAAACCTTTGAATCAAGCATTAAATTGAGTGTGATGCCTCTGTGCCTGCCACACTCTTTCCTCTGTCCAGTCACATATCCACCTACGTATTAACCCCCAGAGAGGAGCCAAGTTGGGTCATTCTCCTAAAAAGAGTCATGTGAAAGTATAATGGTCAGTTCACATAAAATTAAGACGCAACGACCCAACAAGTCCCACCCAAGCCATGTTGGGAAAAGGCTAATTATAGCCTTGGAAAAGCACATTTATTTAGAGGTTGGGGTCGCGCTCTGTGTTTTACTCACAAGTGTTATTATCCTGTGCACTAATTCATTTGTAAGCTGAAAACAAGTTGTTTAAAAGTCATGAAGAGGTGGACTTCTCAGCATAGTTTCTTCCACTACAAACTGAGTCCAGAGAGCCTTAAAAACAAAATACCATTGGCAATTACATTATTTGTCCAAAAATATCACCAGAAGACACTTGTGTAATCTCAGCGTATCTGGGAAAAGAACACAGAAGATCACCAAGCAACTGCTGTATTCTTTTTCTTCTATTTAAATCTGTAATAAATAGACATCATTCATCTTGTGCTCTTTCCAGTAGGATCAAGCAGCACATTTTTATATGAAATAAGTATTCTAAGCAGCAATTTTAGGAAAAAAATAAGCATTATTTTACAACCCCAATTTTTTCCTTAGACCTTTGATAACTGACCTGACCATGGTGAAAATATAAGAATTTCATACTCTAGTTTTTAAAAGGCAAGCCAAAAATACCCTGTGATGGTTTATATCTATGGAGATCTTTTTTTTCCCTCACTCAGTCAAAGAAATATATGAGAATATCCACACCAGAGCTGATTTTATAGCCTCAAAGCTTTCTTTGGCAGAGATAAAAGAGGCCAAAACTCAAAATTATTTAATGCTTCTTACAATTGTGTGTCTATGGCTAAGTTGCTTTCTGTCTCTGTGCAAAAAAGCCTAGGCTTAGAAATAGAGGTAAATCTGCTTTTTTTTTTCTAGGCCAGAGAAATTAATAAGCGACAGTCCACGAGTTCTTTGGAAAAAAGTCTTTGTAAAAATGCACAGCAGCTTCAGAAAGTACGTTGAACTCTAACGGAAGGATACAACCAAGACTTTTCCTCTCTTTATTCCCTGCCTGTCCTGCACTTCACCAAAGGAGAGGTGATACACAGTCAATGGATCAGATTCCAGGACATACTATGTGTATGTTACGGATTCAGGACTCCTGAGCGCCAATAACTTATGGATAACCTTTCTAATATCAGCTTAAGTCAGCACTAAATTTATTCCTGGACATTACTTTCCTCTTTATTACGCTTATTAATAATAAACTCTTAAATTCAAAATGAGGTAAAAGGGAGAACGGAAAACTAAGAAGACTTCTTACCTCCCATTTAAGGTATCCATTAAAGTTAATTTTGGTCCAAATAAGTATAAATACACATCCTTGCCATGATTCAAGTTTGCGACTCACAAAATCACTCTCTTGCAAAAATTTGATATGCAAAAGGTAATATTTAGCTTAAGTATTTCCATCTGGGAAACACTTCTTAGAAATTGGCCTAACTCAATCCATAAATAAGAAAACAGTGGGATCTGTCCTAAGGCTTTCACTCCAAAAGAACTCCACAGACCATTAATTTCCACAATATTTCAAACTTAAATTTACCTAAGGCAAACTAACTGTAATCTATGGATTTAAATAGTCATTAAGAAGGTAACATTCCCTTCGGTGTAAATTTTCTCTTATAAAATTAGGTGTGTATTGATTGGAGCCGTGGAGAGAGAAGAGACCAAAAAATGGGTTTCATATTACAGTTGTATGAAATGACCATGTTTCTGTTAAGATATTACCAAATATTTAATCATCAGCCATCATTTTGGCAAAGGAAAGGATTAACAAAACAATTTCACTCCTCCCTTTGGTTTTTAGTCACTTTCTGCCAGCGTCTCATTCTGCCACAGTCTCATTTAAACCCCTACCAAGTTGTCATCATCAGAAAAATGAAATTTTCAAAAAGTAGTTGCATTAGTGGATCAAGTAATGTATTATGCGTTCAACATGAAGGTTTCATTTCTGGACAATTCATCTGCAGGAAATGCATTAATTGGTGGTAGACTCTTGCCGCCTGTCTTGACATCTAGCATCAAGTTGCCAATTCCTCACAGAGAAAACCCTGAATTTCTACTCTATCCAGTGCATGTAACCAATAAGGAAAATTAGCTGCTGAAATTAACAAGGGCCATGAAACCCAACAAGGTCTAGGTCTCAGCCTGGGGGAGGAAGTTTCTTCTACAGTGCTCTATTTCAGCCCTAAGGGTAGTGACTGTTCCTTATATCTGCTATACTGATATTAACTAGGGTCCTCTTTAATTCTTAGTAAAAAATCCCTTGATAACTACAATCTCCTATTACAATTCACACATTTTTATATTAAACTTCCTGTTCCAATTACTATGTGGTTTCTCTTTTCTAACTGAACCCCTACTAATTCAACATCTTTGGATATACTTTTACTTTTTTACAACAGTAAAGACATGTTTGTAATTGAACAAAAACCAACAAAAAAAATTTTAAAGCAAAAAGAATGGGAAGGTAAAAAAAATACAGATTTTAATATTATGTATGAGGTAATCTGCCTCTAAGATGTATCATTCACCAGGATATCACGAATTACATTCAAAAACACAAGAATTCATACATACATGCCTAGTTATCCATATGCACCTGATGTGTGGGTAGCATTTAAAACCAACCAACTGGATTCTTTAGCTATTTGAAGATCAATAGTCTATGTCACATATCCTGCATTATAATGCTAACATATGCTAGTGACATTATTCAATGACTTACTGTTTAGTGAACACAATCTAATTTTGATTAGAGCATCTAATTCATCTCTGAGATTCCTGTTGAGGCCACATTAATTCCAGCACATGTTTTACGAGCTCCTATTGACACACTGTCAATAATCCTCCACAAAGTATTCCATGACCATGATCTCATGAGAAGGTGCTGCTTCTCCCAACATTACTCAGCTCAGAGGTTCAAGGAAGCAGTTTAAGTGCTGACATCCTTCCATAAAACCACATTTATGCAACCAGACAGGGACAGTCTAATGGAGGAATAATTAAAATCTACTTTAAGATGTACATTTTCCTATGACTGATATTAACTCTCTGTGAATACGAAAAACCGCAATTAAAATATTTGGTGCAATAGAGAGGCTTTCAACAACTCCACCCTATCATTTTTCCCATCATGTACTTTGTTAGCTAATATCAGTCTCTTGAGTAGGTTGGGTCCATTAATATCTCCTTTTAGCCCATCCTGTTGTTACTGTAACTGTCACAGAGTACACTATCAAAAAATGAAAGAGAGTGACTTCACTCTCAACCCAGTATTTTGGTCTATATAAGAATGCCACTTCTGGGATATTCTTGGCGGTCAAGTGGTTAAGACTCCATGCTCCCAACGCAGGGGGCACAGGTTTGATCCCTGGTCAGGGAACTAACATCCCACATGTCGCATGGCAGGGCCCCCACCCCATCCCCCCAAAAAAGAATGCTACTTCCTAATTTTAGTGATAATAGTAATTATAATTTTATTCTGAACAGTCTAGCTTATGGAAATTTTAAAGTATGAACTATTGAACGCACAACCAAAACAATCTTTCCAGTGTTTTGTTGTTTTTTTTTCAAAATGCTTAGAGTATTACCCAGTATGTCCTGAAGAATTAGAGGTGTGAATAATTAAGTGGCTCCAGAATTCCCACCTTTTTGAAATAAAGTGATCATTTCCCTCGGTTCTACTCTGCTTAACTATGAGCTTTCAGATGATCAGACTTTATCAAGCGTCGATCTTGTAGGACGCGGTAAAATGACAAAGCAATGGGATGCTGCGGTGTTTTCACTATTCAATGTACAGCAGTTCGTTAATCAAGACTCCCAGCCGCAGATGTCAGACCCCAACTCAAACCAGCTTAACCAAATAAGGGAAATTTATAGTGACCTTAATGGAAAAGTCCTGGAATGGTTCTAATTTCACAGATGACTATTAGATACTCAACCCACGTGATAAGGAATCCCTCTTTCTCTTTGCCATGCCTCAGCTCTATTTTTCTGTGCTCTCTCTTCACTCTCAAGAAGTTTCAGTGTGTGTGGTGGTTCTTGGAAGCTCCAGGTTTATGCCCTCCCAGCTATAAGTCTAGCAGAAAGACAGTTTCCTTTTGCCAGCACATCTAGGAAGGTCCCAGGCCTGAGTCTCACTGGGCTCCTAAGGGTCCCAGGAAGATGTGATTGGCCAGGCACACTTTATCTACCAAGTGTGGGTAGGATCTGCACCAACCAGATCGTAAGGTCTACCTACTCTTCGGGAAAAATGGAAATAGGTATCGCATAGACAGCAAGCTCCCAATTTCCACCAGTTGTAATTTATTTTAGCTTAGTACCAACTTACAAGGTGACCTTTAATCCTCACAACACCACCTATTTCTTAGGATCATCATATGTGGTTTAAGGATGAGAGAGTGAGTGCTCCAAAAATATTTCAGCAACATACCCAGAATTTCATAGCTAGTACCTGTTAGAGCTGCTATCAACATAATAGAAAAAAGTGATTACTCCTGAAGAGCCCCAGGCCATAAGGGTCTGATCTCCAAAATGCTTTCCGCAGCTAATATGGTGCAATATGGGAGGAAGAGGGCTTTCACTCAAAATAACTCACTTATATTGATTTAAATAAACTAAGACTTGTACCAAACTGAACGCCAAGTTTCTCTACAAAGTTGCCATAGTTGAGGCAGTGAAATACTTACGACCCTTACAGAAGCAGCAAATAACTCTCTACCTTGAACTGAGATGCAAATGCATATTGGCCTTTAAAAGTTAGACCTTCTAAACTCTAGGCAATGTGTGTGTGTGGGTTGGGGGGGCAGGCAAGGAGCCAGGAATGATTCAAGTGTTTATTCAAGACAATAGAGTGTTCCTCTGTGCCCCTCATTCACTCCTTCAAGGGTGTTTACTGAGCATGGATAGTGCGCCAGAAATTCAAAGCAAGTTGCACCAAATAGACACTAAAGCTACATAGCTTGAATTAAAAGTGACCTGTCTGCCACTTGGGGTTTCACCCTGCAGTTTTCAGAGACTGAGTAGTCAGAGGAGATCTAAGTACATTTACCAACAACGCCATAAAGGCTCGTTTTTGTTTTGTTCTGTGGGGTTTTTTTTTTTTTTTTTTAGCTTCCAAAGGCTGAAAATAAAATACGGGAGAAATTACCCTGTCAGTGAAAAATGTGGGCAGAGATGACTCCATCTTGGAAGGATGAGCAGAGCTTTGATGGGCCAGGTGACATTCGGAGAGGGAAACCAGGACAGGAACACTTGTCAATGAGTCAAGAGCCCATCTTTTTGTAAATGGAAAAATGGGAACTGTGGCTGCACAGTAGGTTGGAAGGACTGGTGCTTTTAAAAAATATTTTAATCACACCCAGAGTTGATAAATCCTAAATACTCTCCTTTGGGTTAGCACTGACAATTTTATCTCTGAAAGACAAGATACTCAACACGTGAATTTGGCATTCCTCCATCTTTCTCCCGCCCCCATATATATCCTCAGAGGATTTTAATGTAAAAGAAACCTAAATCTGTTTGCTTGGACTCCTGCCAGAGAAGCAGCTCTCCTCTGAGGACACCACAGACATCCCTCATCACCCACCAAGTCAGCATCCAGCTCCTTTCTGCAGGAAGCCAATTCCAAACGCAGTTTCCAAACACCTGCCACTACTCTTCTTTGATTTCACTCTCAAATGCCATCCTGGGGAATCTGTTCAGGCAATTACCACACCGGCCGATAACCCACAGAAATATCAGCTGCTGGGTAATCCGTATATATCCCCCCATCCAGTGACGTTCCAAAGAGGTACAGGGATACTCAGCAAAGCCAGCTTTGGAGCAGTGAGCAAAATGGTAAACAGTAGCCCCCTGGCTTGATTCCATCACTACCATAGCTTTCGGGCCACTTTCAGTCTTTCCGACCCCTCTTTCTTGCCTGATTTTTTCTCATCAGTAAAATGCGAGTGATTTAGTGCTCTGGACACAAGGAATTAGAGTCAGCATAAACTGCAGGGAGATTTTTTTCCACACATGACTTCTGCTGATGAAAAAAATTAGGTCCCCCTGGTTTGAGACAGCTTCTTTGAGATCTTTGTAAATCTCTCGAGTGATAGTACAGGAGCACCCCATGAATCCTTGCTGTGTTGGTTAAAACTTATGGCCTTTCAAATCTATAGAGACGGAAAGTAAATTAGCAGTTGCCCAGGGCTATGGCTGAAAAGAGGGAGCAGCCACAAATGGGCGAGAGGAATCTCTTTGGGAAGATGGGAATGTTCTAAAATTGGGGAGTGGTGATGGCTGTGCACTGTGTAAATGTATTAAAAATAAACTGTACATGGAAAACAAGGTGATTTTATGGTGGATAAACTGTATCTCAATAAAGCTATTAGCAAAAATAACGTGGATTGAGGGATGGATAGATTGACTGAAATGTGATAAAGCAAATATAATAAAATGTTAATTGTGCAAGCTACATGTTGGTAATGGGTGTTTATTTTATACTTTTATGAGTATTTGAAATGTTCAGGGAGAAGATATTACAAAAATTGGTGTCCCTACACTTGGTGGAAAGGATTGGAACTTCCACTTTTTATATCTCTATATTGTGTATAAATACACAAACACACACATATATTTAAATAAACAAAGATGTGAACAAACAAACCCTTACTGTCTTTGAGAAAAATACAGTAAATATGGTAAGATTCTTGTGGTTAGAGATGACACTCAGTAAAGAGAGACTGAATGATACTTAAACAGCTACTTATTAAGGCACTACATCTCTTTTGCTGTTCTAAGGATTTTACATACATTATCACATTTAGTTGTCATAAATAGCTGTTTAAGGTGGACACTATAAATATCTCCATTATACAGATGAAGAAGCTGAGGATTAAGGGGTTTAAAATGCACATGTAAGTGGAGGAGTTACAATCTGAAACAGATGTGACTTAAAAGAATTAACAGGGCTTCCCTGGTGGCGCAGTGGTTGAGAGTCCGCCTGCCGATGCAGGGGACACGGGTCCGTG
>NC_041231.1:26320162-26333875 GCF_002837175.3 Physeter macrocephalus
AAAAAAAAAAAAAAAAAAAAAAAAAAAAAAAAAAAAAAAAAAAGAATTAACAATACTCTGGTCTAACGGATGCACATTGGGAAATGCTAAAATCATGATAATGATCTCAATTTTATTAGTTTATTTTTTCCCCCACCCACGCAAAAGATTGATAATGTGAAACAAAACAAAACCAAACCTTGTCACTATGTTACCATGAGTTTGGCCATGCTGGATTCCAGCCTGTATTTCTACATTTGAAAAGTATTTTGCAGCATTGGCTACTACTTTGGTTACTGCAGGATATTTTCCCCTATTTCATCCATAAACCAGAGAGGATAGTGAAGAGATGATATTTTAGACTGTAGGACAGCAGGTATTTTTTCTGTTTTAGAATAAGACCCCCTACCAAGAATTTACATTTTTTTCCAGCTAGCATATAAGGATATCTTATACATGTTTATTTTCACAACGGGAAAACTTGTTTTTGAACACTGAAAAAAAATAAGGAAGAGCAACAGAAAATCCTAGTTATGTGCCTGACTGCCAATAAAGAAAACCAGTGAAGAAACATTCAATATGACTTCCAAATCTAGTGCAACACAAAACGTTGCTAAGAATCTTGTGCCTACTTGGTTCAAAAATCTAAAGTCAGTAGCCAAGATTTCTTGACTTGGATGAATATCAAGCCACCTTGTTTTGCAAAGTTCACTCAGATGCCACATTTGGAGGGGGGCAGAGAGTAGGTGGGGTTAGAGGAGGAAAAGTGAGTGGGAAACTGTCTTAGACAAAATGCATTCTTCTGGGGAAAGTCTTTTGCACACAATCCCCCACAGTAGCCCTTTTTTCCTACTTTTTTCTCTGAATTCTTCCCCTTCCTTCAACTTTCACTTAACCATAGATCTTTGAATGAGACCCAGTGTAGGTGGAAGAAGGGTGCCATCCCGGTCTGTTTCCCTTGCAAGTTTGACATCAGATCAGATGGTTTTATTCCAGTCTTGGCATATTTCCCAAAGCAGGTTTTACTAAGAAACAAAGAACTGCTGCTTTCAAGTCAATTAACCTGTGTATACTGAGGACTAGTAAATGCTAAGCCCTGTGCTAGACAACAGGAATAAACCTAGTTCTGAAACATTCATAGAATAATAGGGGAGATGGGCAGGGAAACAAATTACTAACCAGTTGAGCCACAGCAAAGGAAACAAGTCAAAGTATAGAGCCATATGGTACTGCTGTATAGAACAGGAAATGTATAGTAATAATGTATTTTTTTCTATAGAAATAATTTTGAGTTTAGCTATCCGGCAACACTGATATACTATTAGTTAATATTTATCAACGGCTTACACCATATCAGGTGATGTAATGATGCTTTACACGCATGATTTCGTTTTATTTCCACAGTACCTAATCAGGTCACTACTTTTACTTTCTCCCTTTTTACAGATGAGCAAACCTGAAATACACCTGCTGAATTAGGCTGTGGTCTCTCTTGCCATCCTGGAGGCCCAGCTGCAAGCTGGATGCTAACGCACTTGTCAACCTGTCTCCAAGTTCAACCCTTTGCTGTTCTCCTAACAAAGCAGCCTCCAAAATAAAGTACGTGCTCAACTTTAAGTTACAGCTCGTGAAAAGTGTTCCTTTCTCAGGAATCACTTTTCACTTATAATGTACAGACCTTGCTCCATGGAGCATCTGTGGTGGGACAAAAAGAATCACTTTAATAAAATGAAAAACTCCAGATGCTCCCAATATTGAGTGATAAATTCACACCCTGTTTGGGAATTCACCAAGGATTTAAGCCAGATCTGCAGAGAGAAAGTTAATATCTCTGACCAAAGTTGGGGGAAAAAAAAATACAGAAGTGATCAGCGTTCTTTTTTTCCATTTTCCATTCAGCCTTTCACTTATTTTTCCCCCTCACATTTGGTGGTCTTTTATGATTCGGTATTTCCCCCAGTTTGCTGTTTGGAGTGTTGCTATGTGAGAGGTGGCATGCTGAGTTTGAAGTACTTATCCTCCCAGTTCACCTGGAGGTTGGCTGTCTCCTTGGCAAGGCATAAAAGGACCTGACTGAGTTCTAGCCCCCGTAATTATGTTCTAATCTGTCTTTATTCCCTCTCCTCATTTTTCATGTAATGTTCTTAACATGGCTCAAACCACAATTTCATTGCTTTTTAGCAGGAAGGGAAATTAATGGAGGTACTGTGAGATTATCAAATGACATATGATTTATTTTTAGTTCTACTCCTGTTATATGAAACCTAAACAGATTGCTAGGATACAAGCTAATCTACCTTTAAAAAATAAATATTTTCCTGTATGAAATATGTGAATTTTGCAAATAACTAAGATATTATATCGTATACTATATGCAATTATATATTATATGACATGCAATATTTGCGTATGTCAGACCTACTAGAAATATTTGCCTCTTGCTAAAAAAAATCTTGAAATATTTAAAGAGTAAGTGGCACCAATGACAATGACCACTTGACCCCAGACTTACAGCAGCTCATTGTTCCATTTGTGTGCTTCTTGGCTCCTTTATCGTAACAATAATTCTCTAAATGACGGAGGCCAAATCAGCATCTCTTATGTGTCCCACAATACGTAGTACAGGCTGGGTACTCTTTGCTCCTCTGAACTTCTAGTCAGCTACCTGGAAGAACTCACTGGTGGCCTTTGCCTTTTCTAAGAATTGTTTTCCCAAGTGTATGCATGATGGGTGTGGTAGAATGAAGAAGCACTGGCATCAGGAGGGGCGCAGCTGGGAAGTGACCAGTCTCTAAGAATTACTGGGTCTGTGACATGGGCCAAAAACCAAGTCTTTCAGATTTCAAAACAAAGAAAATAATTTGTGCTCCTTCTACATCTCAGGGCAGTTGAGAGTCTTAAGTAATACAATATACATCGAAGTATCTTGTCAAATATGCTCTACAGTGGAAGTTACTATGAAGGAGAGGAGGCCAAGGGAGAAGGAAAGGAACGATTAAGACCTCCTTTCCCATTTAAATTATAACGTCCTTGAGATCAAGTATAAAGTATCACAAGTTTTAGCTTAAGAATTCAGGCAGGAGTACATGTGAGCAAAAGAAATAGAACTGTGTCACTAGAAATCAGCACACAACTGCATTCCTTCATTTTCTGTACCTCACATTTAATACAATGTTAAAAATCGGTTTAGATGATCTGTCCATTGGTGTAGGTGGGCTGTTAAAGTCCCCTACTCTTACTGTGTTACTATCGATTTTCCCTTTCATGGGTTGTTAGCATTTGCCTTATGCATTGAGGTGCTCCTATGTTGGGTGCATAAACACTTATAATTGTTATATCCTCTTCTTGCATTGATCCCTTGATCATTATGTAGTGTCCTTCCTTATCTCTTGTATCAGTCTTTAAAGTCTATTTTATCTGATACGAGTATTGCTACTCCAGCTTTCTTTTGATATCCATTTGCATGGATTATCTTTTTCCGTCCTTCACTTTCAGTCTGTATGTGTCCCTAGGTCTGAAGTGGGTCTCTTGTAGACAGCATAAGTATCTGTCTTGTTTCTGTATCCATTCAGCCAGTCTGTGTCTTTTGGATGGGGCATTTAATCCATTTACATTCAAGGTTATTATCAATATGTCTGTTCCTATTACCATTTTCTTAATTGTTTTGGGTTTGTTTTTGTGGGTCTTTTTGTTCCCTTGTGTTTCCCGCCTAGAGAAGTTTCTTTAGCATTTGTTGTAAAGCTGGTTTGGTGGTGCTGAATTCTCTTAGCTTTGCTTGAAGCCACCATCGCCCTGATACCAAAACCAGAAAAGATATCACAAAAAAAGAAAATTATAGACCAATATCACTGATGAACATAGATGCAAAAATCCTGAACAAAATACTAGCGAACAGAATCCAGCAACATATTAAAAGGATCATACACAATAATCAACTGGGATTTATCCCAGGGGTGCAAGGATTCTTCAATCTATGCAAACCAATCAATGTGATACACCATATCAACAAATTAAGGAATAAAAACCATATGATCATCTCAATAGATGCAGAAAAAGCTTTTGACAAAATTCAACACCCATTTATGATAAAAACTCTCCAGAAAGTGGGCACAGAGGGAACCTACCTCAACAAAATAAAGACCATATATGACAAACCCACAGCAAACATCATAATCAACGGTGAAAAACTGAAAGCACTTCCACTAAGATCAGGAACAAGACAAGGATATCCACTCTCGCCACTCTTATTCAACATAGTTTTGGAAGGCCCAGCCATGACAGTCAGAGAAGAAAAAGAAATAACAGGAATACAAACTGGAAGAGAAGAAATAAAACTGTCACTGTTTGCAGATGACATGATACTATACCTAGAAAATCCTAAAGATGCCACCAGAAAACTACTACATCTAATTAGAAAATCCTAAAGATGACACCAGAAAACTACTACATCTAATCAATGAATTTGGTAAGGTTGCAGGATACAAAATTAATGCACAGAAATCTCTGGCATTCCTATACACTAACAAAGAAAAATCAGAAAGAGAAATTAAGGAAACAGTTCCATTTACCATTGCAACAAGAAAAATAAAATACCTAGGAATAAACCTACCTAAGGAAGCGAAAGACTTTTACTCAGAAAACTATAAAACACTGATGAAGGAAATCAAAGATGACATAAACAGATGGAGGAATATACCATGTTCTTGGGCTGGAAGAATCAGTATTGTGAAAATGACTATACTACCCAAAGCAATCGACAGATTCAATGCAATCCCTATCAAACTACCAATGGCATTCTTCACAGAACAAAAAATTTTACAATTTATATGGAAACACAAAAGACCCTGAATAGCCAAAGCAATCTTGAGAAAGAAAAACAGAGCTGGAGGAATCAGGCTCCCTGACTTCAAATTACACTACAAAGCTACAGTAATCAAGACAGCATGGTACTGGCACAAAAACAGATATATAGATCAATGGCACAGCATAGAAAGCCCAGAGATAAACCCACGCACATATGGTCACCTAATTTACAACAAAGGAGGCAAGAACATACAATGGAGAAAAGACAGCCTCTTCAATAAGCGGCTGGGAAAACTGGACAGCTACATGTAAAAGAATGAAATTAGAACACTTCCTAATACCATACACAGAAATAAACTCAAAATGGATTAGAGACGTAAATGTAAGGCCATACACTATCAAACTCTTAGAGGAAAACATAGGAAAAACACTCTTTGACATAAACAACAGCAAGATCTTTTTGGACCCACCTCCTATAGTAACGGAAATAAAAACAAAAATAAACAAATGGGACCTAATTAAACTTCAAAGCTTTTGCACAGAAAAGGAAACCCTAAACAAGATGAAAAGACAACCCTCAGAATGGGAGAAAATATTTGCAAATGAAACAATGGACAAAGGATTAATCTCCAAAATATACAAATAGCTCATGGAGCTCAATATCAAAAAAACAAGCAATTAAATTAAAAAAATGGGTGGAACACCTAAATAGACATTTCACCAAAGAAGACATATAGATGGCCAAGAGGCACATGAAAAGATGCTCAACATCACTAATTATTAGAGAAATGCAAATCAAAACTACAATGAGATATCACCTCACACTGGTCAGAATGGCCATTATCAAAAAATTTAAAAACAGTAAATGCTGTAAAGGGTGTGGTGAAAAAGGAACCCCCTTGCACTGTTGGTTGGAATGTAAATTGATACAACCACAATGGAGAACACTATGGAGGTTCCTCAAAAAACTAAAAGTAGAACTATCATATGACCCAAGAATCCCACTACTGGGCATATACCCTGAGAAAAACATAATTCAAAAAGACACACGTACCACAATGTTCACTGCAGCGCTATTTACAATAGCTAAGACATGGAAGCAACCTAAGTGTCCATGGACAGATGAATGGATAAAGATGTGGCACATATATACAATGGAATATTACTCAGCCATAAAAAGAAATGAAATTGAGTTATTTGTAGTGAGGTGGATGGTCCTAGAGTCTGTCATACAGAGTGAAGTAAGTCAGAAAGAGAAAAACAAATACCGTATGCTAACACATATATATGGAATCTCGGGGAAAAAAATGGTACTGATGAACCTAGTGGCAGGGCAGGAATAAAGGTGCAGACATAGAGAATGGACTTGAGGACACGGAGTGTTAGGGGGAAACTGGGGAGAAGTGAGAGTAGCATCGACATAAACGCTACCGAATGTAAAATAGTTAGCTAGTGGGAAGCAGAAGCATAGCACAGGGAGATCAGCTCAGTGCTTTGCGATGACCTAGAGACGTGGGATATGGAGGGTGGGAGGGAGGCTTAAAAGGGAGGAGATATGGGGATATATCCCCGTATGCATATGACTGATGTATGTATATGACTGATTCACTTTGCTGTACAACAGAAACTAACACAGTATTGTGAAGAAATTATACTCTAATAAAGACCTATTTAAAAAATTTTTAAAATAAAAAATTAAATAAATAAAAATCAGAAATATAGCAGGTGATACTTATGAGGATACTAGACAACGAGTCCAAATCCTTTTTGCCTAGCATGTTTGCTATTAATTAATCTGGTAATCTTGGACTAGACCAGCACTGAAATCCTACTTTTAATGTATAAATTTAAAAGTTTTTTGTGTGTAAATAAAAAATTTTATGTGTAAAAAATTATATATATATATATAGCAAATTTTATTTTTGTTAATGCCTTGTGTCTCCTATACTGGAACCTCACAGAAACACATGATAGAGACAGGAGTAAATGATGGGGGGAGGAGGGTGAGGCAACATTATGAAATGATAATTCATATGCCCATGTCAAACTATGTCCCTCAGAAGCATGAGAGCCCTTCATCTGATCATGCAACACAGGGACAGGAATCCTGTGATTGTGATGATACGGTTGGTCCTCTCTCTCTGTTAATGCACATGAAAGTGTGTCAAACACTTCTGAGCTCATCAGCCTGCCTATTAGTGGCAAGCATTTGTACATGGCACTAGATCACTTAATTTTGAGCTATAATCTGACCCCTTGTTTTTAATTGTCTGATCAAGAAGTGCTAACAGACAGTGGGGAAAAGTGGGCCACTTGAGACTGAAAAAAATCACGTTTCCATCCATCAGTCTGTCTTTCTTCGAATGTAAGTAAACTGAACTCTGAAAATGAAACCTGAATTTTCATTCTCTTAATGACCACATGCCAAGGGAGTTTTTTGACATAACTACTGCTTTCTGTGAAACAACTTTTTCAGTCAGGTCACCACTCTATGCTGTCCATTGGTATATGTCTCTCCATATTGCTGGATGGTTTTCATAGAATTTTCATATGAATTCTGTTTATTTGATTTGGCTCACGGCCACCCTGAGATGCAGGTATTATTACTGTTTCCCTTTCACAGATAGGTTATCTGAGGGTCAGAGACATTAGAAAATTTGCTCAAGATTCCACAAGTTGCCCACTAATAACATAGACAAAGAAGAATTTAAGACGTGGAAAGTCAAGCTTAGAGAAGTGAAATAGCCTGCCTGAGGTCTCACAGTCAATAAGTAGTACAGGCAAGACTTAAACCCAGAAAGACTGAGTCCACGCCCTATTCTCTTACCACTCTTCTATCTACTCTGCATGTTGGATGCCTGATACAGTGCCTAGCACACAGTAAGCATTTCCTACCACTACTGGCAACCATTCCCTGTGGCAGAGACGGCAGACATATTTAGAGGAGATGTGACCTCTTTAAGGTCACCAGCTGGCTCTCCTTCCGTGGTACCATATTGCTACCATAAGCGGGAACTATAAGATGATTTATTTTGATTGTTGCTCTCAATGGATTTGTTTGGTGGAGGTCAATTTATTTTAAATAGATAACCCTGTATTAGTTGCTATGAATATATGGGCACAGGACCCTGATTAGACATTACATATTGCTGAAGACTCCCAAATGTGTCTCCTCTCGCACATAAGACTACCTAAGTCAAACGCAGCAATGTTAACTGCCATCCAAACAACAAATAAAGCGTCAGAGCCCAAAGGTTTCTGAAATGAGAAAGCCCAAGGCATATAATCACAGGCCCACTCAGCCTGTCTTCCACCACCTGCCCCACTACAAGTCTAAAATCCCCTCTTTTGCTACTGACTATGAATACACGTTAAAGGCCTTTCAGAAATCACTTGGGCTAAATGGCTCATTTCAAAGATGGGGAACCTGAGGCCCAGAGTGATGAAGGGGATTGTCGAAAATGAGAGCTGGTGGACCTCAGCCACGAGGGTGACTGGTGGCCAGTTTTGCCTGATGCTCCTGTTACCAGGCTGTGTGTTCTACCTCGCAATGAAAGCCACAGGCCACAAAGTTGTCAAGAAAGAAGTACACACCTCAAACTTAATACCCCTGTAAATTCCTAGATTTCTAAAATGCCCAAGGGTTAGCCACAGACACTAAAACTAAATTAGCATTCCTTTAGTTTAGACGACACAATTTTTAAAAACAGGAGTACTGAAATTTATTTAAATGACGTGATTTCCTCTGTTAGAGCTGGGACCCTAAAGAGTGGGTAGATCAGTGTAAACTCTTATGTTTGAACTTGAGCTAAATAAGCTGGGGGTCAGAGTACTGGGAAGGAAGAAACCCACTTGAAGCAGAATTGGTGCTAGTGTTAAACTTAATTCTTTTGTATAACCTAGTCTTAAATTTGCCTACATCTACCTTTATTTACTGAAGGTGATTTGGACATGCATTTAAACCTTTCTAAAGTATTCTAGTGAGCAGTCAACCAGAAAACATTGGTCAGGGAGGGAGATATAAAACACCCTAAAATACTAGCCGTTTGTCAAGGCTCGCGTGGTTAATGGCCATAAAATTGGTGCTCAATAAATTTTATTCTCATTAACTACATTCTGGAAAAAGAAAACAATGGATTAAGGTTCAGTCAAATTAATTTATTTGATGTTGAGTCATTCACAGAAACATGGCCATATAGCCTTGCACTCAATTTTAGATACAGAAGTTAAAATAAATCAGGGTGAAACCCAGAAAGCTTTGATTGATCACAAATTTCAGCCCAAGGTTGCTAATAACTTGGTTTGTGTCATAAATTATGTTTTCCCTGACCAGCATCCGTCATGGCCCCAGATCAATAACCATTATTGATAAGACTGTCATCCGTTTAAACTTCCTCATCCCATCAATGGGCATAAGGAAAAAAACTCTTGGATGGCTAAATGTTTGGGACATCACTTAGGAAGATTGGGGGACAGCTTGCATGCTATCCATCTCTTTGTAGATGAAATTCTGTAAAGACTTAGATTTTTATTACAAGGGCATGGCTATGATAAGAAATGTGCATGAGAGTCTTATGTGTATATATCTATGTACACACACACTCGTTGAAAAAACTTAGTAAGGGTTTTCAATTTGCTTCATTTCTATGGCTCAGTTACCTTGGTTGTAAATACTAGATGACTCTATTGAATAACACAATGTGTATAAAATGTTTACCATAGTGTCTGGGACATTCGTAAGTACTCATTTATTGAAAGAACACTTTGAGTGGGAACTCCAGCTTGCTTATTGGCAGAGATTTCCTTCCAAGTGTTATGTGAAAATTTTGAAAGGCTTGGTTATCTCAAGCCTTAAGTACTTCGGAAGCGCATTAAAAAATCATTTCATAGGCCCTCAAGGAAAACACACCGATTATTTTAGTTGGAAAGAGGACCACCCATCCTGATCACCAAACTTGGGTCTGAAAGACTTGCTTTCTTCCCAAAGGGAAATCAAGCCTTAAGGATAAAAAAAAGAATGCCATCATTAAGGATGCTCAACAGAACATGTCATATTTTAAAGAACAATACTCTTCACTGATCAAAAAATAATAATTCTTAAGGTATGAATTAGAGTAATCATCTGTCAGGGAATTAAGATTGTGAGAGAAAAAAGATGCTATACAAATAAACTCTGGAAAGTGAATTCAATGACATTAATGGATCACATAGATATTGAATACCCTCTAGGTGGGGGAAAAAAAAAAAAACGAGGCTAGAAACGGTAGCGTTGAGAAGGCATGGAAATACAGAGAAAAGTAGCCCTACTCATCATAGGACTCAGAGGCTGTCAGAAGAGACAATCTGACCAACTCTAATTGCCTTACTTTTAACTCTGCAAATAAAGATCTATCAGAAGAGGAGATGGGAAGGACAATATAGTGCTTTCTTCTCTGGCGTGAAATTTATCTTGTGAAAAGAACAATTATCTAAAGTCAGACTGCTTTCTCAATGACATCAGATAAAGTTTGCTCTAAAGGGCAAGTTGAACCATATCCGTCTTTATTCCTTAAGCTTGCTGCGGTTCTTCTGAAAACACATGGTGCTGCATGTGTTAACTTTTCACTTGTAAATCAGAAGCACAGGCTTGAATAAGTCAGGCTTTCTCTTGCATTCTTCTCACCCTCAATAAAATCATCAAAGTAAAATGAAAAAGTTACAGGGTTTTTGGCTTGCTCAGGACCAACCATTATTCATCTTGAGGGAATAAGCTCTTGACAGTTGGCCCCAAAGCAACCTCCAGGTGTCATCCCCTATTATATTTCCATGTTCAACAAACACACCATGAATTCTAATCCTACTGCACAAATCAGTAACAATTTTTATGTTCAACTTATATGGCAAATTATTATGATTTTCAGTGGCACATCTTAAGGGATTGGAAGAAGCAAAAAAACACAGTCACATCATATTTATTGGGTATTATATTCATTGAAAATCTCCCCACTGTGTATTTGCTCATTCTATTCTCTCTACCTAAATACTCAGCTTGTTGAAATACTATTTCACCTCCTCTGAAATTATTTTCAAAAACATTAATGTGTTTTGCTCTTTTCAGTTTGACTCTTTTTTGACTTCTACTTTAGTTGTTCCAGTGTATCCATTTGTTTTGAGGTAGAAGAGGCAAGGTGTTAGGAGTATAGGGACAGAAGACAGGGAGAAAGGTAGCTTTTTCTTCTATTATTAAAAAAGAAATCGATGCTGTTGCAAAACACTTGACTTTCAAGCCAGGCTATTTTCTTAAGAAAATACAGTTGAAATTATTTTATTTCTCTTTTAACATATCAAGAGGCAATTTAGTCTCTTTGTGTTAGGGTTTTATATAAAGAGGATCCAGAGAGAAGAGGAATAGGGACAAAGCTACCCCCTTTTTTTTTTTAGGCCCTAGGAAATAAAGGGAAAGAGAACAGAGAAGGGGTGCAAAATTGGGCCTCAATTGTCTTCACTCTAGCCAAAGCCCAGTGAGTGGAGATAACCAGATGAGCAAATGAAAAATGGCATTTGGTACTGGAACAAGACAGTCTTTGGGGCCACTTCCCACACCAGTTTGAGGACATCATGTAACACAAGAGCAGGTAGAGGGAAGTCCTCAGGCTTAGCATCCCTGAGCCACACTTGATTCTTGTGTGGTACAGACAGGGCTAGAGGATGCTGAGGATGTGACTGGGGGGCTTCTGACAGGTGTGGGGTAGCAGGAGTAAGAGATCTGTGGCTCAGGCCCTAATGCAAACCACTGAAGCTGGATCTCGATGGAAGTCACAGCTGGTCTGCAGAGGCATCCATGGTGCCGGTGGAAACGATGTAAGGCTAAGGCAGCCAGGGGCACCATGAGCTCCACTGAAGCCAAAAGAGACTAGTCAAGACTGTCATCAACCACTCCCAAAGCCAGCAGCACAAGCAAGACAGAGATGAAGAGGAATATTTCTCAGTGGACAGAGGAGCCCAAGGACACCATGACCCAAGGGCCTCAACCCATGGTCTCCACGAAGAGTCTGAGAGAGCCACACCCTTCCACCCATACACCATCTCGGAGAATATCTTAGAGGTGGTGGTGGAAACCTGAGAAGCTGCATGTTTTTTCCCCCATGATCATTTCTTTACAAGGTCCTGAAATCTCCCTAAAGAGACTGTGGGAACTAACAGATTAGACAGATCTGTAAACGTGATTGGATGCTCCCCTGGAGTTATTTTTTTCCACTTCATTAATAAGTGGGTACAGGATTTAGGAAAAAGACCATATTAATTATAAATGAATTAAAGAAATTCCTTCTTCTCAGCACACTCAAGTTGCAGTGAGTATTATTCATATATTTGTTACCATTCTGCTGCCAGCCTCAGCCCAAACGCTCCCACATCAGTGGGAATGAACTCAGTGTGAATTAATTCCTCATCTGAGATCCACAAGATCTCACTTTACTTTTTTTAATTTTTATTGGAGTAGAGTTGATTTACAATGTTGTGTTAGTTTCAGGTGTACAGCAAAGTGAGTCAGTTATACATATACATATATCCACTCTTTCTTAGATTCTTTTCCCATATAGGCTATTACAGAGTATTGAGTAGAGTTTCCTGTGCTATACAGTAGGTCCTTATTAGTTATCTGTTTTATATATAGTAGTGTGTATATGTCAATCCCAATCTCCCAGTTTAGTCCCGCCCCCCTTACCCCTGGTAACCATGTTTGTTTTCTACATCTGTAACTCTATTTCTGTTTTGCAGATAAGTTCATTTGTACCTTTTTTTTTTTTTTTAGATTCCACATGTGAGCAATATCATATATTTGTCTTTCTCTGTCTGACTTACTTCACTCAGTATGACGATCTCTAGGTCCATTCACTGACTTCATTCAGCCCTGTATTGAAGATACTATTTATAAGTTTACATCACAAAATGATAAGCTCTTTGAGGGCACCTCTCCCAGTGAACATACAATATTTTGTCTTATCAAGTTAATAAATTAACTGAATTTAAAAGCTAAATGGCATTCTTTCTAATTAAGAATGTTTGGCTTCAAAAGTCTAATTCATGCTCTACTATGGTTTGCATTGTGACTTGCGCCATTAAGCCACAGGTAAATAATATAATTAATAAATGATTAAGGGGCCATGTGAAACTTATAAACTCATATTAAATCCACAAATGATTGGAGAGGACAAAACCTCCTTACTCTTTGATAACTATTGTAGCTCTTGTTTTCAGTTTGCCCTGTAGATACAAGGTCTCCTATTTGTTCTGGTCATAACCAATGCTGAGCCAAACCTGGTGCCCATCTGAGACAGGCAGAATTGAGGGTGGCCCCCAAGGTTCCTGCACCCTGGTATATACACCCTATAGAATCTCTTCCCTTGAATATGGGCAGGATCAGTGAATATGACGGGATAGCATTCCCTTATTAGATTACCAATCAGTTGACTTCGAGTTAATCAAAAGCGAAATTATCCTGGATGAAACTGACCGAATCAGGTGACCCATTTAAAAAGTGAAGTATCAGAGACATGTTCTCTGGCAGGCCCAGAAGAAAGCAAACAGTCATGTGTGAGAAGAGGGCCTCCTAAGGGCAGAGAGTGACTCCTGTATGTCGGTCAACAAGAAAGCTGGTTGAAGGTACCTGAATGTAGAAGCAGGACTACAGTGAGAGATTATAAAGACACCTGTGTTTATGCACAACTGCTGTTGACAGACATGAACAAGAAGAGTCAAAGAGTGCTACAATATCACTACTTCCCAAGTACTGTGCTTCCTAAACAGTATTTTGATATTCAATAATGTCTGTATTAGTAAACTACATTTGCAGGTAGATTTACTCCTCTGAGTTTTCTTTTACTGTAGTTCTTGTCAAATTAAAATACTTTTTTTTTTTTTTTTTTTTTTTTTTGGTGTACGTGGGCCTCT
>NC_041231.1:26333978-26335135 GCF_002837175.3 Physeter macrocephalus
CGGCCACGGCTCACGGGCCCAGCCGCTCCGCGGCACGTGGGATCCTCCCGGACCGGGGCACGAACCCGTGTCCCCTGCACCGGCAGGCGGACTCCCAACCACTGCGCCACCAGGGAAGCCCCTCAAATACTTTTAAAAATTGTCTTTGGGTTATAAGGAAACCTATTCTGGTGTGGAATATAAATTCATTTCTCACTGTCAAGCTATGCCTGTGATTTATTTTTTTTTTCAGATATAATAGCTGCAGCCATATTTCCCTAGTGATAAAAAGAAATCCCCTTAGTAATCCTTACAAAATCCTAAAGTGCTAAAACGCAATGAAGAGGATTTCTAATGGTAAGTTATAAATCCTTTTAGAGAACATCTTGGTTTAAAATAATTTCAAAAAAAGAAAGAATGCTTAGGAATTGAGTACTACTATTTAGACATCCTTCAGCAGTATCAAGGACACTCAAAAGAATTTCACATTTAGAGTCGAGAAGATAAAATAAAGTTATGTTTGTGATAGTCATGGACAGTAAGAAACTAAAGTTACCAGAGAAACACAACTGTACACTCTCAAAGCTCGAAAAAATTTCAGGGGACATTTATTCAGTCCATCCCCAATTCAGATGCTCCTTTACACCAGCTATTGCAGGCAGAGATCTACACCTCATAAGTCAACATATTCCTCGGGTTAATTAAGCAGAAACATAACTCAGTGTAAGTGTTAACCTTTATATAAATTTTGCTCCCTGGCACTCCAGAGAATAAAGTTCTCTCTCTCTTTTATCTGGATGCACTTTTAATATTTGAAGGTAGCTATTACTAACTTTCATAAGTTGGACACCTATAGGGTCAGGCATGAAATTAAACAAAGACATAAAGATGTAAAGATACAAGACAATGGGAGTGATGAGCACTAGGGCAAACTGTAAGACCAACAACCCCCTGAAAAAGAGCAGCTGCTATTATATGTGGTAATTTGGGAATTAATCACAACAAACCAGACATCTGGGTTATCAGGAATACATTTTTCCCTTTTAAAAACTGTAATAATTAACCTCTATATTAAGAAGTCACATTTGATTCTCCAAAACACATCATTCCATCAAAACAGGCTGTAAGCTGAGACTTTAGAACACCATTTATATCTTTTTTTTTTTTTTTTTTTTTTT
>NC_041231.1:26335296-26346074 GCF_002837175.3 Physeter macrocephalus
TGGTATGCGGGCCTCCCTCTGCCGCGGCCTCTCCCGTTGCGGAGCACAGGCTCCGGACGCGCAGGCCCAGCGGCCACGGCTCACGGGCCCAGCCGCTCCGCGGCACGTGGGATCTTCCCATACCGGGGCGCGAACCCGGTTCCCCTGCATCGGCAGGCGGACGCGCAACCACTGCGCCACCAGGGAAGCCCTCCATTTATATCTTAAAGGTACTTGTCGTTCAATATTGAGACGATAACCTGAAATCTACATCTATTTAAATACATGGAAATGAAAACGGAAATTTTAGGACCCTTCATTAGGTTTCTACATTTATGGACTGAAAAGCTGGAATTTTTTTACATTGAAATAATGCTGTATAATTGAACCATCATATCCTGTGGGATGCTGATTAAATCTCCAGGGAACATACTGTTTCAAGACCTGAAGACATGGTGAGTGCTTTGGACACCCTCCCCAGAAAATCATATAGGTACATAGCATTTAGCCCATTTTTGGAGGTTTACCTTGAAGGGTATTCATTTTCTTCAAATCTAAATACCATTCGAAATAAAAATGATAATAATAATAATACAGGCTAAAACATGTTGGGCAATGTACAGTGTTACCATGAAGATTATATGAGATATTAAGTATACATATCAAGAATGAAATAAATCCATATATGTAAAATGTTTGGAATGTATATTAATTATACCAACTCTCAATTTTTTAAAAAATTAACCTTATTTTTTTGAACAGAAAATTATGAAGATACTAGAGTTCCTAAATCCTCCACACCCAGTTTCCCTATTGTAAGTGTCTTTCATTAGTATGGTGCACTTGTTATAATTAGTGATTCAGTACTGACACATTGTTATTAACTAAAGCCCATGCTTTAATCAAACTTCCTTAGTTTTACCCCCAATGTCCTTCTTCTGTTCTAGGACACCATCCAGGATACCTAACATTTAAGCATGCTGTCTTCTTAGGTTCCCCTTGGCTGTCACAGTTTCTCACATTTTCCTTGTTTTTTGATAATCTTGACAGGTTTGAAGAGTACCAGTCATATAATTTGTAGAACATCCCTCAATTTAAATTTACCTGATGTTTTTCTAATGATTAGACTGAGATTACAGGTTTTGAAGAGGCAAACCACAGAGACCAGGTTTCATTTTCATCTCTTACATCGAAAGTATGTGCTAGCAACATGACATCACTGTTTATGTTAACCTCGGTCACCTGGCTGAGGTAATGTTACTCATATTTCGCCACTGTAAAGTTATTCTTCCCTGCCCCCTTTTCCACGCTGTTCACTTTGGAAGGAAATCACTATGCACAGCCCACACTTAAAACGTGGGGAGTTATGCCTCCACCTCCTTGAAGGTGGAGTATCTGCATAAATTATTTGGATTTCTTCTACATGGTAGATTTGTCTATTGTCTTCCATTTGCCTATGTAGTCCATCATTTGTTTCTATCAGTGTGGACTCATGGATATTTATTTTAATCTTTGAGTTATAATTCACCACAACTTTATTTTCTTGCTCAAGTTTTTTTTCCAGCTTTGGTCATTGGGAGCTCCTTCAGTTGGTGCCTGTGTTCCTTTTTGACTCCGTTAGTGTGGGATGTTTGCTTTTTTTGTGCACTTCCTCACTTTCTAGCACTATGAGATGGTCTAGGTTCATCTTTTTTTATTTTCTGCCTCAGTCCTTGATTTAGCCATTTCTTCAAAGATCCCTGGATCCTTTTATCAGATAGTGGTATTAGGAACCAAGATCTTGGAATTAGATGTGCTCACTGCTAGTGCAAGAAAATATGTGTGTTTACCATGTATACCCATGTATATACACATTTAACCCAGACTCTTGTGGATGCATCTTTAT
The DNA here is from genome assembly GCF_002837175.3 of Physeter macrocephalus. Lineage (NCBI taxonomy): Eukaryota > Metazoa > Chordata > Mammalia > Artiodactyla > Physeteridae > Physeter > Physeter macrocephalus. The sequence continues at coordinate 26,337,161 of NC_041231.1, forward strand.
CAACTAGAGTACAGTATTTATATACAGTTTCTTTTACCTTGTGTTTGACAAACTTTACTTTTTCCCAAAATTACTTATCAGTGTTGTTTCCCCCGTGACTTTCAATGAGGCGATTTTATTGATATATATTTTAATATAATTAGTTTTTAAAATCGCTTCTGCATTCATCCAGGATTACCCTGACCTCTCAAATGACTTTCGTATATTTGCACACATTAAGGTTTACTCTTTGTTTTCTAACTTTCAGTGGGTTTTGACAAATGCATGATGTCGTGTATCCACAATTACTGTATCATACAGAGTAGTTTCACTGCTCTTAAAAATCCCCTGTGCTTTACCTATTCAACCCTGGTCCCTCCTCAGTCCCTGGCAACCACTGATCTGTTTCCTGTCTCTAAAGCGTTACTTTTTCTGAATGTCATATAGTTGGAATCATGCCTATAACCTCTTCAGACTAGCTTCTTTCACGTAGCAATACGCATTTAAGTTTTCTCCCTATCTTTTCGTGACTTGATAGCTCATTTCTTTTTATGGCTATGGCTTTTGTGCTACAGCCATACCACAGTTTGTTTATACAGTCACCTGTTGAAGGACATCTTGGCTGCTTCCAGTTTGGAGTGGTTATGAATAAAGCTGCTATAAACATTTATGTGCAGGTTTTAGTGTGGACATAACTTTCAAATCAGTTGTGTATATACCTAGGGGCATGATTGCTGGGTCATACGGTAAGACAACACTTAGCTTTGTAAGAAACTGCCAAACTGTCTCCCAAAGTGGCTGGACCACTTTTCAATTCCACCAGCAGTAAAAAGAGAATTCCCATTGCTCCACATACTTGCCAACAGTTGCTGATGTCGTTTTTTAGAATTTCAGCCATTCTAATGGCTTGCTGTCCTTGACTGGATATTTGTTTTGCACATATTTTCTCTCAGTCTGTGGTTTCTGTTTCCATTCTCAAAGTCTTTCATCGAGCAGAGCTTTAATTTTAATAAAGCCTAGTTTATCAATATATTTTCCTGTGGATCATGCTTTTGGTATTTTATCTAAAAACTTTTCATTAAACCCAGTGTCACCTCCATTTTTCAAGAATTATATCCCTTTTTCCAGATGGCAAATAGGCAGTGTGAAGAATAACTGGGCTGACACTACATAGCCTGAATTTCAACTCAGATCGTAGGAATTGAGGATCAGATATTCTTAGCGTATATTTATGTCTTTTGAGAACCATATTGCTTAGTGTGAATATTAAATGAGATAATGCATGTAAATTACTCTGGGGCTATTGAGTACAATCTATTTATTATTGTTGTTGTTTTGTTTTTGTTATTATTATTATTCCTCTTAGGCACACACATTACCTTAGGTTTTGATTTCAGTTATAACGACACTAATTCATAATGAAACCTCCTTGGCACACTGGATGAATGATGCATCACTGAATTTAAAGTAGTTTTATGAAGCTTTATATTGCTATGATTAAATAACGCAGAAATCTGAGTGCCCTTCACTTCACAGATCAGCAACAGTATATACAGCCTCTAAGCAAAACTTACACTTTCTTTCTTATTATGACATGAGTTAAGATTGTAGCAAAGTCCCCACTTGCTCCCTGGGGTCTCTCTTTCCTTACTACCATCAAAAGAAAACATCTGGCATTTATTATTTAAAAGGCTGGGGCAATAGATTCTCATGAGTACAATAAATAACCAAAGACTGTTGGTATAAGAGGAGAACGGGAACATCTTGTGAAGCAACTCGTAAGGGCAAACTGAACTGGCTTCTGATAACTTAAAACACTTTCTGATCTCTTACTGTGTGGTGACCAGTAACAAAAACTTAACTTACATAACATTACTTAACCTCAGTTATCATTATTATACTTACTTGAAAGCAAGGAAACAGCGGTCCAGAGAAATTAAGTAACTTGACAAAGAAGTGGCTTAAGGATTTGAATTCTGGTCTCTCTGAACCCCGAGCCTGTACTCTGAAGCACTCTGTTCTACCCAATGGAGATCATGTAGTTAAAAGGCTAGAACTTTAATGATGCCAAGTTTTTTTTGTAAAGGGAAAGCTCTCACAGCACCTAAGGAACTAAACGGGAGAATTTTGGAAGACTACCCAAAATGTGTTACCTAGCCCACAAAGCACCACAACTTCTATACATAGAGTTTAATTTCTGATTGGATTTATAAGTAAGCTATATTGTTCCAAGAATGCTTGGCAGGTTACGGAAACGACTGTATTCTACAAATAACTAGAAGGAATGAGAAAGCAGACAAAAGCACCAGCACCATATTGAATGCTGAGTTGTCAATGTACGTCAAAGAGAAGACCAATAGCCTAGCTGATCTATTCTTTCTAACAAGTTAATCCAAGAAATCAATCCTAATGTGTCTGACTGGGATAGTCAGAATTAATTTAGAAATATCTTCAATACAACTCAGTGGTATAGCACAGTAAATACATATATAGCTGATACTAGGAACAATATTTTCTACTTTGAAGTTAACTCTTTTTTAGACAGTCATGTTTTTTATATAGAAATACCCATCTGAGGTTAAGATAGGCAAAAGTCAAATAGTATTTTATTAAAGTCAAAACTGAATTGACTCAGTATTGGAAGAATGTGCTAAAGGCTCTTCAGGATTTAAGTAGAACTTTCTGAGTGGCTCCAATGCTAAGAAGATTTAAGCTGGGAACACCGTCTGGTCTCAAGCATTTACTGTGGGTATAATTCCTAAATTGGAGGTTTATTACACAGAAAGATGTGGCATGTGACTTTTTATAGTTTACTGATCTAATTACCTTGAGTACGTAAGTGGGGTGTCTTCTTGGCTGGACTGATAGAATCCACAGCCTTAATGACATTTTCCCTAAGATTTAATATCTTTCACACACCCAATACCCTATCTCCTGAACCTTAGGGGTTTGGGAGTAGAAGAAGGGAAAGTAAAGTATCACTCCTGGTAACAGCACCCTGATTTCCTTCAGAAATATTACATCTCCAAACTACATACTGCCAAGCTAAATAAGGTCTCTCTTAAGATTTTTGATATGAAGAATAATGATGCAAAAAGGGAAAACAACAACAACAAAAAATGGTGGAGTCCATTCATTCCAGAACTGGCAATTTGAAGAGACTAAACTAGATGCTACATCTTAGTTCATGAACAGACGATGATTTCTGGTTTATGTTTGGGGGGTTTTTTATCCCTCAAAGTTCTATGTCCAACATTCTCTTCAATATCCCAGGTCTTCTGGTCATCATCCGGTAAATTCATTTTCTACATGTATTAACTGGAGTTGGTTTCTTTTTTACTGGCAGCCAAGTGCTAAAACTGATTATATCACCCAGCAGAATCAACTACAGTACTAATTTCTGTTGAAGTGTAGTGTAACTGGTAATATCACTAGGTTCATATTATACTTTTTCTCAGCCTAAAATATTTTTATAAATATCACCATTTGCAACTTGAGGATGGTGCACCCTGAGGAATGTTACTAAGGGAGAGTGTGGACTATCCTGAGAGCTTCTAAAGATGACAGCTCCCCCTTTGGCTGGGAGGGTGTGCTATAATCCCATCTAGCAGCTCAGTGTCTGATCAAGCACAGGGTTGAGTGTACACATGAAGAACCAAGCAAAGATGCTTACCTGGGTAAGGGGTGAATATCTCCATAGCAACTGTCTCTTCTCCAACCCCCCCCCCCACCATTGCCTCAACTTCTCACTTCGGCTAGCCTCATTTAGTGATTGATTTTTCAAAAGTGTTTACGGTTTTAACAATATTCTACTAGTAGGACGAAAAAAGAGCCATTGCACATTGCAAGGTGAACATGCCTTGTTCTAAAGCTAAAGACACATGGATCTATAAGAAGACAAAAGGAGGAAGAAGCAATCAGCTGCAACTGACCATCTGTTTGCTACGTAGTGGCGAGGCTGATCAACCCAAAATATAAAGAACATCCCATTGCTTCTCTGCTAAAACTTCTCAAGGGCTCTCCTTGCATTTAGCAGTAACCCACAGCACCCTGTGTGATCTGGTCTTTTTCTCCAGTCTTACCTCTTATTTCCCTCCCCTCCATTCAGTGTGTTTCAGCCACACTGGTATTTTTCAGCTCTTGAACAGGCCAAGCTTTTCCCCTAAAGGTGCATGCCCGAGCCCTTTCATCTGACTTGACCCTGCTCTCCAACCAAGAATTGCCCATTTTCCTATCACAGTTTGCATAATCATGCTTTTGGTCTAGGGTTAAATGTTATCTATTCATTTGTTGCTACCCTATCTTAGGTAACCTCCACTTTTTTGTTTTTGTTTTTGTAATCTCCACTTCTCAGTTATTTTCTGTTTCAGCACTCATTCCTCTTCGTTATGATGCTCGTCATAACATCTATTTACTTGTTTAGAGTCTCTCTCTCCCCTAGATTATAAGTTCCATGAGGGCTTAGTGTCCTGCCTACCTCAATCATCAGAGTATCTCTGGTGCCTAGAATGGTGACAAACAGTCAAATTTCAGTAATTATTTTCAACTATCCAGATTCAGACAGATTCAGGTGTTAGGATCGTGAAAGTGAAGGCATTAATTAGTATGTTCAGAATCTGCTCTCTTAAGTACATCCTTCAAGCCACAAAAATTATCTAATAGTTGAGAAAATATACTTTCTAAGCAAAAAAATTGTATGATATACCTACATCTGGTAGTCCTCTTTCAAGATGGTCCCAGTGACACAACAATATAAAACAATTATACTCCAATAAAGATGTTAAATAAATAAATAAATAAAGCTGTTAGATGAGATAAAGAAGGACATTATATAATTATCAATGGATCAATCAAAGAGGAAGATATAACAATTGAAAATATTATATGCACCCAACATAGGAGCACCTAAATACATAAAGCAAACATTAACAGACATTAAGGGAGAAATTGACAAAAACACAATAATAGTAGAGAACTTTAACAACCCACTTACATAAATGGACAGATCATTCGGAGAGAAAATCAGTAAGGGAACACTGGCCTTAAATAACATATTAGATCAGATGAACTTAAGATATATATAACATGGAATAACCTCCATGATAGATCACATGCTATGTCACAAAACAAGCCTTGATAACTTTAAGGAAATTGAAACTATATCAAGCATATTTTCTGACCACAGTACTGTGAGATTAGGGGGAAAAAAAAGAAGAAAAAAAAGAAACACAAACAAACAAAAAAAGATGGCCCCAGTGGTTCTTGCCACCTGGTATTCTTGCCCTTGTGTAGTTCTCTCATGCATTCAGTAGAGCTAACCTACTTAACCAGTAAGATATTATAGAAAGGGTGGTGCACGATTTCCAAGGCTAGGTTACAAAATATAGAGCTATGACTGCCTTGCTTTCCCTTGGATCACCTGCTTTGAGGGAAGCTAACTCCCACACTGGGAAGAGACTTTAGCAGCTCCATGGAGAGATCTGAGCAGTAAGGAACTAAAGCCTTTTTGCAGTAACCAACATCAACTTGCCAGTCAGATGTGTGAGTTAACTTAGAGTTGGCTTCTCCAGCCCGCATCAAGCCTTCAGAAGACTGCAGCCCCAAAGCCACCTCATCAGACACCCTGAGCTGGAAGCATCTGCTAAGCCAGTCCCGAATTGCTGACTCAGAGTAACTGTGTGAGATAATAAATGTTTGTTGTTGCTTTAGCTGTAAGTTTCAGGGTGAATCATTACACAGCAATAGCTGACCAATACACTACCAAAAGAGTCTCTGGAACATAGTAAATATTATATAGTAAATACAAAATACATAGTAAATACAAAAATGGTAACTAGCAGCAGTTGCTGCATTAAATAGCAGTGACAGCAGGGTGGCTACCCAAATGGGACTGGGGAAGAACGGGTACAAGGGTAGGGAAGAAAACTTTTAAGTATTTATAGTCCTGGTCAGACCTGGGAAGCTGAGACAGTGTGTGGTGGACATCAAAATTGGCTCCCTGCATTATGCCAAGTCAAAGGGTAGAGAGAGGTGGCACATTGGAACTTCAAGATGGTTTAGCCTCTGACCCATCCCATAGGATGGTTATCCCATAGCATATGATCACCTGGGGAGCAAATCCCAAGACAACACCCATTAGATTTCACTAATGGATGAGCACCTAGCAAAGCCCCTGATCACAGAAGTGCCTAATTAATGTGTATTAACATTGATGATCATGGTGGTAATACCTGGACTCTCAGGATGGTCCCCTGAGTTGACATCTTTTTAGGCAGACTTTCATTTTAGAGGCAAGACCGAAGAAACAGGCCTTGTGACAAGCTCAGTTTTCCTGACTTCAGTTGAGATGTCTGTGATGAAACCTTCTAAGTTAGATTCAGTTTCTTCAGGTTCTGATAAGTGAATCACACTTCTCAGGCAAAACAAATGGAAAGTGTTAAATAATAGAAAAACCTTCAGGAATCAGACTTGGTGGTAATAGGAAAAATAGTTCCAATTATTTTCTCCCTTTCCTTTTCTCTCAAACACAAGCTCATTACAAATACAGGGCAGCAAAAACAAACAAAAAAATAGGTTTGTCATGGAGTATGGTGCTTTCACATCATGTTTAACTATGCTTCAGAAAAAAATTAAAAACTGAGGTTAATGAGCTTAAAAGTTAGGCCTACAATTTCAACTTGTATAGATTTCATGTCTTTTGATTTGGACTACGTATTTTTGAATTTCAGTCTGAGACATTAAATTATATATGAATTGTGTTGGCTTTTCTACTTTTTATTATGGCTGTATCTGTACTATAAAACAAAAAAAGAAGTTTTCTAACACAACAGACATGAACAATATCAAGGAAAAAAGTCTTCGGGATGCTGCAGTATTTGTTAATAGGATGCTAGTGTTTCAACAATTCAAAAAAATCAAAACACGCTACTGCAAGTTTGAATCATTGTCTAAACACACTGGAAGCCAGAAAAATTGCAAACCTAACGAAGCTGCAGAGAACGGACGTATAATATAATAGTGTAACGGGAAATGGTGAGTAAACTGATTAAGAAGCAAGAGGGGACAATGGATACTGTGATATGCCACCCTCTTAATTGTCTATGAGAATAACAACATTTCTGTGTCGCATTCCATTTGCTACAAAACCACATTATCTCATTTTTGTGTAAGAATCTTCGAAATTACCGCTATATAATATGTATTCCGGACAGAGGGTTAAGCATATTATAGGCTGTATTAGTTTTCTATCAGTGCGTAACAAATTACCTCAAATTTAGCGGTTTAAAACAACACACATTTATCACCTCACCGTTTGTGTGTGTTGGGAGTCTGGCACGTTTCTGTTGGCTCCTTTACTCGGGGTCTCACAGAGATGAAATCAAGGTATTCGCTGGCTGTGTCCTCATTTGGAAGCTTGACCAAGCAAAGTTGTGCTTCTAAGCTCCCTCAAGTTACAGGCACAATTCACTTCCTTGCAGTTGTATGAGTAAAGTTCCCCCTTTTTTTTTTTTTTTTGGTGAGCTTTTGGTTGGGGACCTCAGCACCCAGAGGTCACATTCAGGTCCTTCCCATGTAGCCCTATTCACTAAATGGTATTTTTAAAAATAGGATACGTATCTCTGCAGCTTTGAATTTCTCAGATTTTTCTGTCTCTGACCATTATACCCTCTTCTAAAGGGCTTACCTGATGAGTAAAGCCCACCACACTCAAGAGGAGGGGGATTCTACCTTCAGGGCATGCACACCAGGAGTGAGGATCTTAGGTGGGGGGCACCTTAAAATTATGCCTACCATAAAGGCATACAGTTTGGAGGGACTTCTGCACAGGAGGGCAGCACAGGCTATCGGTACGTGCATGCAACCAGGAGATCTGGCTTGGTCCTTTTTTCTTTAGGGAGATGAGCTTCCTGGGACACTGAAAAGATGGAGGTGAAGATATTCTTTAGGGACAAGTGACATTGCTTTCTTCTTAAAAAAAAAAAAAAATGAAGATTTTCTGGGGCTTACATCAGCTCAAGAGCATGTCATTTCCTGAATAAAAGAATCCAAGTTGTTTGAGTAGTTTCTCCCAACTGGTGACAAAAGGGCAGTGGTGCAGAGAGGATTCCGGTCTTTCCTCAAATCTGGCAAGACCCTAACCTGTACAGAAAGGGTTCTCTGGAAATATGTGCCCTGAAGAGGACTGAGGGCCAAAAGAAAAGCTGTGCCCGGATATACAGCACCGCTTCTGCTTGCTGTAACCACCTTGCTGAAAGGAACGGGAACTTGGATAACCCTTTGATCCAATCAACATAGTGGGCCCTAATGTTATAAAAGCATGGTGGGCTCTGCTGACGCCGCATGTTGCTGAAAGAAAATGACTAAGTTTGTACTGGTGCTCAGGTCACACACAGATGGAAAGGAGAGCTCCCAACCTCTGCTTCCCCCACACAGCAGTGATTGGCATACTGCATCTTACCATAGAAAATATAAAGTGTTTAAAAATAGCTCTACCTTCTCTTTTCCCATGCAACTAAAAATGGACAAGGTTTACATTCAAGCGAATATAAAGCAGAACAGTAAAGGACATTTCTATCTCTAAAAAGTCTGAGTCTATTGTTACTCCATCGCTCTATTGCTTCCTGAAGAGAGTACCTTTCCAAGTGACAAATTATAAATGGGATGGATGATAAAAGGAAATGTTATTTACTAGCTATGTGACCTTAATAAACACTTCATTCTTTCCCCTCAACTTCCCTTCTGTAAAATGGGAATAATGAGAGCACCTAATTTCTATAGATGAGATGTGCACAATATCTGACATATAGTAAGAGATTAGTAATTAATTACTACAACTGCTACTGCTGCTAATACTATCAGAATAAAGATTTTAATGGGATCTTTATTGCTATAAATTTTTTTTTTTTTTTTTTTTTTGCGTTTTTTTGGCCTCTCA
>NC_041231.1:26346097-26347920 GCF_002837175.3 Physeter macrocephalus
TGCGGAGCACAGACTCCGGACGCGCAGGCTCAGCGGCCACGGCTCACGGGCCCAGCCGCTCCGCGGCACGCGGGATCTTCCCGGACCGGGGCACGAACCCGCGTCCCCTGCATCGGCAGGCGGACTCTCAACCACTGCGCCACCGGGGAAGCCCGCTATAAAATTTTTGAGAACAAATTGCTTGACAATGATCGGTTGGTAGTTCTTAAACTTTAGCGTGCAGCAGAATCAGTTGGAGGGCTTGATTAAACACAGACTATGGGACCCACTCGCAGAATTTTTGACTCAGTGAGTCTGGCGCGTGGCCCTGAGAACTGACGTGACATGTTTATGATCACTCTCTATTCTGTGAAGTTTGTCACTACACCAAGGGAACAGGAAAAACAGTCAATCCCAGCAGTCATATGATATTCTACTGCACAGGACATGTGATATTTTTCACTTTTATGAATTTTTCTGATGGTCTATGGAAACAGTATCAGTTTTAATTAACTGTGACATTATAATATAATTTATTTTGGAAAACACAGAGAAAGTATAATGTATTAGATCTTAAAGCCCTGCTCAAGAATAGGAAAATTTCAGACAATAGTAAATGTAGGGATCTTGGTTACCAAGAGTTCACTCCTTATCATTCAACAGAGGGCAGTCTCTCATTTTTGTTAATTTGGGGATGACCAATGCCTATTTTCTAAAAACCATCCATCATACAGTTTGGTAACACTCAGTGTAGTCCTTACCAGGCAACTTGGTATTAACCTTGACCTCAAACCTTTTAGTTTACTACATATTGCATACATACAATATCTGGATTTTATTGATGTTAAACTAACCTACCTTCTTGGAAAAAGCATCCCTATCACTTTGAGGGGGAAAGGCATCTCCACTCTTTGCCACTATGGCTTGTGTGTGACTGACCCCAGCTTCTGTGGAAGTCATGTGACTTAGGTCTGGCCAATCAGCATAATTCATTCTCCAAACTACAGTAACTGGTTCAGGTATAGACACGCGGCCCAGCTTGGTTCAATGAGATACAACACCATCACTTTGGTTGGAATGAATTGATAAATAGAAGTTCTCTTGGACTCAGGGCAATTAGGATGATAGAATGTAAATCAGGAGCCCAGGATAGCTCTCTTGTGTTCACACAGAAATACCTCACCAGACAGCGAGACTGACTGAAAGGACAGCAGAGCTCAGAGATGGAGTATGATTCATGGTGACATTGAACAACTGGATCCAACTATGCCTGAAGCCCTGGTATCATTTTTTTTTAAATATATGAGTCAATAAATCCTTTTTCTGCTTAAGTCAGTTTAAGCCAATTTTTTTAAATCTGCAACTGAAAGAGTCCTGAATGATATTTTATAAATTGTTATATTTTTAATAAAATGAATAATTTAATATCAATGCATAATTGATAATATTTTACAGCATTTTATGACAAATCAGAGACATATTAAAGAGAAAAAAACATAGCATTTATTTCATTTTAAGGCTGTCAACTAGCTATTACCTGTTTGTCACTGGTTGTTATATTACATATTCTTCCTTTTCTGAGACAGTGTCATCTTCTCTACAATGATAGAGAGTAAATTCAAATCAGCCATTATCCTCCTCCCTTAATAAACACATAGTGTATCTCTTTCTTATGTAATAATGATAGACCTATTTAAAAATCTACCCCCAATTTTTTTTACTACTCACTAAAGACTGCTGGTTGTTTACGTGTAAATCCGTGGTATAAAAATAAAACACAGAGCTTCCCTGGTGGCGCAGTGGTTGAGAGTCCGCCTGCCGATGCAGGGGACGCGGGTTCGTGC
>NC_041231.1:26347973-26361862 GCF_002837175.3 Physeter macrocephalus
GCCGCGGAGCGGCTGGGCCCGTGAGCCGTGGCCGCTGAGCCTGCGCGTCCGGAGCCTGTGCTCCGCAACGGGAGAGGCCACGACAGTGAGAGGCCCGCGTACCGCAAAAAAAAAATAAATAAATAAATAAAAACCACAATACAAAGAATGACAACACTTAAAATCATTCCAATCTCCCTGTGACATGTGGAATGATAAAGAAATTTTGGACCGTGTACTTAATCACATGGTTGCTGTGTCAGTGTGACTAGAGTCTCACTTCTACTGCAAAGGATTCCAATGCATTGTAACCACAGAATGTTTTTGCATGTTTCCCGAAAGCTCAATTCAACTGAAGAGAAAATCTGTACATTAGCTAATTTTTACCCTTTCTCCGTGTTAGTATTTTGCTACCGAATATATTTTCTTATTAGTGCAAAGAGGACCGATTTTATGACTAATGACTCTTTTCCCTTCATCCATCCTTAGGTAAACAGTAATTTTGGTTTTCTGGTACACAGCTTGTAATCTTTTATATGTCACTTATAATTGATTTCTGTGGAAATTCATATCAATTACAAACATACACAGTGGTTTGAAGAAGAGATAATCTAGGGATCATTTCCCATCTCTAAGTTCACCTTCACCTGATGATAATAACTTAGCTATCAAATACTGATGCCCAGCATGTATGCTTTAAATATCCACATTTTATAGATGGAGAAAGTGAGACTCAGAGGCGATGTGCCTTGCTCAGAGTCACATAGTCCCAGTGGACCCCCAGCCCTATTTTCTTTTCCATTCCCCAAACTCCCTCACAGTCATTTACCTCTTCATAAAGCTTTGAGGACAAAGTCTAGAATATTGCCATGGATACTGGCTGGACAACACAGACTGTTAAGAGGGGCTGTGAAATGAACACAGCCAGAGCCTCATTTCTTGCAAAGATTTCCATTGGGTTTATCGACTAAGAGTTTCAGCTCATAAAGCACAAACCCCTGTTATTGAACTGATTTAAATCATCTCACGAAGAGTGTGATGTCTAAAAACCACCCAAATCTTATAGAATAAGTTAAAAGAAATCCTCCCACACATAATCCTTGCACTGCAGTGCTATTAAGTCATGGTTCATTTTCTTGGGCGCACCCAGGTTATGGAATTCCAACTCATTACATACAAGGTCAGTTTTATACTGTATGTGGAACTGCAATTGGCCAATCTACTTTATAATTCTGTAATAAGATATGATTTACTAAATGGGAGTAGTTATGCTTGAAGAGAAGGGAAAAAAGGGAAGTGGGTTTATAGGGCACCTGGGAGGCCAAATGATACAGCAGGAATAGGCTCTAGACTAGGAAACTGTAGCTCTTCGTTATCTCATAGATTGGTCATTAACTTACCGGATGACCTTGAGCAAATCACTTCAGCCTTGACAATTTCAGTTTGCTCATAAGGGAGGTGCTAAAGTTCACCATCGAAATCAATTAAAACTCTACACAGGAATCGTGTTAGAAGGAATACAGTGGACATCTGTGGTTGTTACTTTTACTCCATCTTTACTTTTGGGATCTGCCTCTTTTCTATTCCATAGGAGTCCCATGGACAGCTAGTCCCAGTTCTACCTTTCCTGCCCCAGTGATTCAGGCTGATCTACCAAAATATCCCTCCCTCCCTTCCTCCGGACCACAGTTATTGGTTCAGAGGTGAGCAATGTCACAAAAGAGGGCCAGTCAGAGTCATATGGATCTATGGGATGGAGGACTAGACTAATTTTTCTGGGATCACTAACTATAAAGTCAATCTAAGTATGGACCTTCCCATCACCATCTTTGCTACTAAGCCAAGAGATCCTGTCCAATAATTAAACACAACCCAGAGGAAAGCAGAGATAAAAAATGGAAAGAGAGTCAGAATCTAGGTCATATCATTAGGACCTCTGGATCTAGCTATATCTGAGGTCATTTCTCCTCCTCTGGACTTTCCAAAACATAACCCATAAGCTCCTTTTCTTCACTTAAGATAATTTGAATTAGGGCTTGGTCGCTTGGTTCTGATCAAGTTATGATTAGTACATCCAGAAATTACGCTATTTAATCTCTAGAACTGAGTATGCTACAGTGAAGTAGTTACTCATTAAATATGTGTTGATACATTGAATGAATACATGCTATGAATGATTCTATGGTTCTAGGAAATATACGTATGTCCAATATTTAAATCTACATTATTAAGTAACATATCAAGATTTTCATTTTAAAAGATCAACCACAATTCATTCTGTCATTCACTGAGCACTGAACCACTTTTACAGGCTATGTCCTGAGGATGCAGTACTAAACAAAACAGACAACAATCTCTGTACCTACTGAGATAACATTCTAGTAGGACCAGAGTTACATTATATTTAATTACAGATAATGTGCATCTCAGAAACAGCCAATTCATCTATATTCAGGAACAGTTAAACCCAGAATGCAAAATCACATTCTAGGACTTACAGATCTCAGCTTTGGAAATGATTTTCTTTCCCCAGTGAATCTGGAACCCAGTTTACCATCAGAGCCTAAAGGTACAATATATGTTATGTTTTTAAACAAAGAGCCCCTGCTTGCTCTTTTGACAAAGCTATATTCATGCCTTGTCTGATAGCACATTTCTGTAGGATAATCTTGAGTAGTCCCTGTCAACAAAGTTAGATTTAATCCAACAACCCTGCCAACAAGAACAACAAAAGTGACCTTTCCTTCTTTATAATTAGATGTTGCCACTGACATGGAGACACCACGGTCCTGAATTTTGATTGTTGCCTGTTGGAATACAAGAGTATTCCATTTCCTGAACCCCAGAGGAGCTTGTCCTGATTCAGTTGTCATCAAACCTACCAGTTAAAAAACCAAGTAATTCCAAGAGATACCCCTGAGATCTGATACAGGCATATACTCCATACCCTATACACTCAGTTCTCTGACATTTCACCATTTTATTGTTAAGAAAAGCAATACAGCATGACGGGAAAGACATATTTTAGCAGAGCATAAATGTTCTATTTTCATGCACGAAGCTGGCAAATCATCTTAAGTAGACCAGCATGTTGGCGACACCTAACATAGTAAATTATGACACATTTTCTTCAGTTGGTGGCTATATATATATTGACCAATTACTCTTGGGTTATAAAGCATGATTTTAGGCCTTGCAGAAAACAGGGGAGTGACACATGTTGAAGCTGTGATAGGCTATCTCACATATTGGGCATCCACTATGCTCTCTTGTCCAGCAGCTTTTTTCTGCCCTTTCTCCTAGTGATGATATACCTCTTCCTCCTCTGAAATTTGTCCCATGCCATTGGCTGGGGCTATCTCTACTTCCCCCAGCCAGAGAGATGGTCCTGGGGTTGGCTCTGATCAAATGATCCCATCCTTGTGGCCAAAGTGATCGGCTCAGTGGCTGGTGAATGACCCACACTGGATCATTCTAAAGTTCTAAAGTTATGGGGCATAGTTACTCAGCAGGGACTGAGGGTGACCATCTTATCCACTAGGGTGAGAGAGCCAGTCTGTGAGATGGGTAGAGACATGAAGGACTGCCAACAGCAGTCTGAGCCCCTGGTTCGAATTATAAATAAAACGTAAAATAGAAAAACAAAAAGAAGAGGAGAAATGAGAGATAGAACTGTAACAATATCATTTTTGCTCCCCATATGCCATTACATGTTGGGTCTTTGAAAACATCCCAAACAATAATCCTCCCTTTATTTTTTCCTTAAACTGACTGAAACTTTATTTCCTCAGCCAAAAGAATGCTGAATGTACACTGGGAAACAGGTGAGCCAGAACAAATGTAGACCCCACATAAGTATGGTCCAAATTAATTGATTGATTTATACATTGACTGACTGCTAGATTCATTCATCCATTCAAACATGCACTGATCACCCACCACGTTCCAGGTGCTGGGGAAAATCTTTATTTTACGAAGATAGGTAAGACACAAGCCCATTAGGAGTTCAGTGTAGAGAGGGAAAGGCAGATATACCAAAAAGGTGTTTGAATATAATGTGATGACAGCTTTATTGCAGTGTGCAGAGTACCTTGAGGACATGGGGTCTGATTCTGGAGGCCAAGAATGCTTCTTGGAGAACAGGAGAACAGAGCAATCAATTAAACACAAGTTATCCATTGATATGAGAATATTATTACCACTGAACTCCTTTTGAGGGCTTAGGGGAAAATAACAAGTTATGTAGGACAGAGGAATGTCTGGGCCCAGTGGGAGCTGCTTACACACAGATGGGAAGGGGAGAACAAATTCCTTGATTCCTGACCAGTTTCCACCTGACCCTTCTTCAGGATCATTTTTTCCCCCAAACCTCAGATCTTTGATGTATGACCCACCTTCTAAGAACCCTGCTGCCTCTGAAATTCTATGCATTTCTGATGTTATTTGAAGCATAAGAACAGAGAAATATTTTTCTATCTGTGAGCGGCCAAGCGACATGGGCACAGGTCATTTTCATAGCAGTAGACTGCATCCATAAACAGTTACTGAAAGCTACTGCTTTCTAGGACTAGTGCTAGGAGATAAAGGGAATACACAAACACATAAGATATGGATTTGCATGAAGAGACAGAGGAAAAAAAAAATCAAATACACAGTAATGACCCTAGTGAAAAGTAGAAATCTCTATGGCTGACACGACCAAACACAACCGTACCATTCTGGGCATAGCTTAGATTAGGGTTTCTCAACCTCTACACTGTTGACATCCTGGGCCAGATCATTTTTGCTGTGTGGGACTATCTCACGCACTGTAGGATCTTGCACAGCATCCATGGCCTCTGTGCACTAGATACCAGTAGCATCCTCAGCTATGACAACCAAAAATGCCTCCAGACATTGTCATATGTCCCCTGGGGAGCCTAAGCACGCTTCACTGAGAACCATTGGCCTAGAGGTACTGAAGTTTAGAAAAGGAAAGGCTGTAATCTGGAATTCCAGCAGAGACGTGGTCATAAACACTTATACAGAAATTCTCAAACTCTAATTATCAAACTAGGATGTTGATAAGCCCAGAAGTTTGCAGCAGTTTACTGGGGGTGTAGGGGGAGTAGATGGGAATGAGAAGCCTTATGTTACAACTTCCCAGGGCCTGAACTCTCCCTTTGAGGATTTAAAAGGAAATTAAGCAATCTAGATAGTAATTCAGAGCTCCCATATATATATATTTAAGCAAATGCACATATATTACAACATAAACTCGAATTTAGTTAAAGCCTGAAAGAACATTTCTAAAAGCTGTGGGCTATTTCTATCTTTCCAACCCCTTCAAACACACACTTACCCTCCCCTGCCATCAAGAGAAGCACGTGAGGACACAGACATAGATAGCACAGAAGGGACACATCCACTTTTAACAGATTTATAGGAAATTAAATGGCTGTACTTAAAAGATTGACTATCAGAGAAAAATCTGGGAGAAGACAACTACCACTGATTGATGATGAGGAGGAGGAGGAGGAGGAGGACAGGGACAACAAAGCCTCACCTGTAATGAATATTACCTATACGCCAGTCTCTATGCTACGCACTTAACAAACAAAACCTTACACCAACCCAATGCGACAGCTACTGGTGTTACCGCCATTTTAAGGAGAGGAAACTAAGGTTTCATACATTGAAGTACGGGCCCTAGAGTTGTCATTACAAATCAACCCAAACTGGGTAGCTTATAACAACAGAAATTTATTCTCTCCCAGTTCTGGAGTCTAGAAGTCTGAAATCAAGTTGTTGGTAGGGCCATGCCCCCTCTGAAATATCTAGGGCAAGATTCTTTCTTGCTGCTTCCTAGCTTCTGGTGGTTGCCAGCCAACCTTGGCATTCCTTGGCTTCTAGCTGCCACACTCCAACTTCTTCCTCCCTCTTCACAGGGCCTTCTTCCAAGGGTGTGTGTCTAACTCCACATCATCCTCTCCTTCTAAGGACACCAGTCCCCTTGGAGTCACTGGATATAGGGCATATCACTAATCTACTATGACCTCACCTTAACTTGATTACACCTGCAAAGACTATTTCCAAATAAGATCCCATTCACAGGTACCACGAGTTAGGACTTCAAGGTATCTTTTGTGGGGAGTCGGGGGGGACACAGTTCAATCCACTACAGCAAATAAAGGGCACAACCGGGACCCCCACTCAGGACCCATCAGGACTCTCTACCTGTAAGCCTTATTATTTAACAAGCGTTTGTTTATTAAGAAACACTGTGTGCCAGACGTTTTTCTAAGTGTGTTGTAAGTATTCATTCATTTTATTAATCCTCTTAACAGCCCTGAGATCCAGGTGCTATCATTATCCTCACTTTACATAGGAGGTACCTGACACCCAGAGAGTTGCAAAACTTAGCTAAGTCCTAGTCTGGCTTGTACCCACTCTGCTATCCTGACTGCTCAATTTGCAAACTAAATTATAAATTACAATTGAAACCCCCGGGACATAAATGAGGGTCACTGCAGGTTATATACATATATATATATATACATATATTTGCAGAGTACAATAAAAGAGTGTCTAGGGAAATGGGATCCATGAGCTACACCCAACAAAACTTAATTCCTTTTGTTTTTTCAGCTCAGGTAACCCATAAGATGACTCTTAGTCCTGACTACCCTAGTACTATTTTTAAAAGCAGTATCACTCTCTTTAAGAGAATTTGGAGAGTAAATTCACTGAGTACTACTAGAGTCAGCCCATTCAAAAATAACACTCTTGACTTATTACTCTGTAGAAATCCCAACTCAACCTCAATCAAGGTAAAAAGACCTATATTAGCAAAAAATGACAAGCTTGTGACTTGAACAAGGCTCCTGATGTTATATCATTTCTGAAAATGATCCATTTCTGATTTTACAATTCTAACTGATTTACAGCATACAAATAGTCTTTATCCCTGAAATAACATTCTTTCTTAAGTGGATATTATGTGGTCAAAAAATCATATTGTTTGATCATATGATTTAGGTAAAATGTGTGAGTGGAATGTACCTTTGATAATGATTAGCACAGCTTTTGCTGTTTAATCATTTGTCGTTAGGTTTTCCATTAGCATATCCGTAAAGGTAATTCTCCAATTAGTCAAATTCTTTAACATTTTTTCGCGGTTGTTAAAGAGTTTCAATTTGTGCACTGGGATAATCTAGGTGGAGAAGGCAAAAGAGACTTCTTTTTAATGATACTTTAGCCACCAAGGTAGATTGGATTATCGTTACCAATGCCTCGCTTACCCCTTGTGATAGAATTGTACATGCCCTTTGTCATATGACTTGGTAAAGGGTCCCCTTATTGGAAGTGGAGTATGAATCTCTGTCCTAATGACTTTGAGCTTGGCTATTTCATTTGCTTTAACCAGTGGGCAGAAGTGGCAGGGGTTTAAGCCATGGTCTTAAGATGCATTGCAAGATTCCACCAGCCCTTTTGAGCTTCAGCCCTTTGCCAAAGGAAGAGCATATGCCAGATAGACATTAATCTTTCCCGAGTCTCAGAACGAAGACACATAAAGCCAATCTGAACCTGACACAAAGACTGAAATAGAGCCTAGCCAAGCTATTTTCATCAAAGTCTAGCTGAATCACAACTTACTGCAAACACATGAGCCTGTAAATAAATGTTTACAGTTGTCAGAAACTGGGAGTCAGAGGATTCCTTGTTACACAGCATTAGAGCAACAGAAACCTGACTAACACAGCCACCATACGAGACAGATACAGAGGAGATGTGTTCATTTTTTCTGCGAATTAGCTTTAAAGCCTAGGTAACCTGACAGACTTGGGAAAACCAGAATTTCTGTAAAGAAAATCATATTTTCCTATTGACTCACAATCATTTCAGAGATGTTTTTGCCTGGGGAAAAATGGTGTCTTCGAAATAACAATGAAAGGTATATTCTCAAGAATGCAGCAGACTCAAGAACTCTGCCTAAGTCCTTGCCCTTGACAGCACAAAAATAACTGAGTGTCAAAACATGCCAAAGGGAGAAGGCTCATTGGAAGAATACATAGTCTAGCTTTTTTTGTTTTCTTATTTAGGTTTCAAAGGAAACTTCTGGGGGCAAGTTTTCTCTCTGTAAATTCTATTTAACTTCTTGGTCACTTTCTTGACATTTTTGGTCACAATGCTTTACTATCTCTTCCACTTGACTTAAAAAAAAATTCTTGATACAAAGGTAACACGTATTTGAATGATAGACAAGTACCTAAAATAAAAATAAGGTATCTCTCTCCTACCAGATCCCATCCCCCAACTGCCGGCTAACAGCATGATACACAGAATTAAGACTTTTCCAAATCTTCTTTTACTCTGACATACACTGAAGTGTATATTATATTTAGGAGGAAGAGGTAGGTTCTGTGACAAAGTCCTCATGCTTAAAACCCTTCAGTGGCTTCTCTGCCCCCATAAGATAAAGCTCAGCATCTTTCATAAAGTTTAAGAAGCCCTGAATGCTCTCCCTTGTCCACCACCTAGACTCATCCCAGGACATTCTCTATTATACTTTGTACTATTTGCTTTTCAGCCACCCTGGACTTAATTGTGCACAATTCCATGCTCTGTTCCCTCTGCTGGACTATTACCATAGGTCCCTCCAGGCCCAGGTTAACTCCTAGTCAAGTTTCAGGTCTCAGATGATCCATCATTCTTTCCAGAACCACATCTTTCACTTCCTTAGTCTAGATAAAGCCCCTTGTTAAAAGCTTTCAGAGCCTCCTTTACTTCCTTAGCAAAACATCCATTATAATTTTAATCACAGTTTTTTACTTTGTTCCAGCTTTATTGAGGTATAATTGACAAATAAAACTGTAATATATTTGAGTGTAAAATATGATAATTTGATATATGTACACAATGTGAAATGATTCCCAGAAATTAACATATCTATCATGTCACAATTTTACTTTTTATAAGTTTAAGATCTACTTTTAGCAAATTTCAAGCATATAAAACAGTCATTAGCTATAGCCACCAAGTTGTACACTAGATCCTCAGAATTTACTCATAACTGAAAGATATTAGTTTACTTTAAATTGAAGTGATCCCCATGAGAACAGAAGCTATGCTGCTTATTCCCTTAGAGCTCCTGAGTCTGGCACATAGTAGTCACTCAATAAGTAGTTGTTGGCCCAGAGTGAACAGAACCCTCATAGCTCAGAAGACACATACTTAGGAATTAAAGCTAATGATACATTTAGGCAGGGCTTTGGGAAGGAAAGGGGAACCAATGCAACAGCAGAGAAACAAAGAATGCAGAAAGAGGCAATATAGGGACAATGAGAATGCACCTAAGAATGGTTGAGGCAGAGGAAGTGAGAAACTCCTTCAACAGCTATCACGACACTGTGGAGATGACTAAACACCATCAAATCATGTCCTGGATAATGACTACATCAGTCAGGCCTCTTAAATTGGCCATAGTGAAAACCAAGTGCCCATTACCATGTACCTTATGGACCCATGAGTATTCACCCCAAACCTACATGACAAGAAGTTTATCTGTCATGTTGGGACCTTAAGCCAAGTAATGGCCCTGTGTAATGAGTCCTCTCTCCCCTTCCTTGATTTCTACTGTCTTTGCTGTAATAAAATATTCTGTGATAACTATAGAATTAAGCAGAGCTGATGAGTAAAGTCCAACTTACTAGTATGGAACTCGACCTGTCCACAAGCACTTCCTCAGACATTTCACACCACCAGTTCTACAAGTAACTACACTAAACCAGTCGAGATACAAAAAAAATAAGATAAAACTTCAACATAGCATCTTTAGTGTACTACAAGATTCAGCTTCAATTTACCTGTGAAAATGATTCACTTTGACTGTAGTCATGGTTTTGTACTGCTTGAATAGGCTTAATAAATGCTTCCATGATAATATGCCTATATGTCTTGTGGGAAATGCTTTTAAACTCTAAATCAATGATACATGCTACCATGAGTACACACTCAGCTCTTTGCCTTGCTGTTCGGGATCCCATAGGAGAGATATTAGAAGAGAAAGTACACCTTACAGATAAAAAGTATTATGATGTGTTTGCCACTAAATTTAAAATTGAAAAAAAAACCAAAACAGAACAAAACAAAAACAAACCCAAGATAGACACACCATAGACTCATCATAAAGTAGCATTCACTACTCCCTTTTCTAAGTGTCATTTGAGGATGCCTCACTGGGATTTTCTTTAGAGCATGTTTGGATTCCCCTCATTGGACTAGCTGAATGTGAATCTTTGAATTCAACAAGCTATGTAGGTGAGTTTTTAAGGTCTCTAAGATAAAAATTCCACAATATACACAGTAACTGAAACTAGTAGGATGTCAGTGTGAGGTGGAGGTATTTGTTAAAATTGTGTCTCCGGGTAGATAATTTATTTATATCATTCATACTTAGGTCTCACTGGAAGCTCATATTACTTTGAGGAGGCACCAGATACATATTAAATTAGAAATAAATGAAGAATTTATACTTTTCTGTAGAGTTACAGCTGTAGAAAATAAACTTATGGTTACCAGGGGGTAAGGGGGGGAGGGATAAATCAGAAGACTGGGATTGACACATACACACTATTATATGTAATATAGATAACTAATAAGGACCTACTGTATAGCACAGGGAACTCTACTCAATACTCTGTAATGGCTTATATGGGAAAAGAGTCTAAAAAAGAGTGGATATGGGACTTCCCTGGTGGCGCAGTGGCTGAGAGCCCGCCTGCCAATTCAGGGGACACAGGTTCGATCCTTGGTCCAGGAAGATTCCACATGCCGCGGAGCAACTAAGCCCGTGCGCGGCAACTACTGAGCCTGCGCTCTAGAGACCATGAGCCACAACTACTGGGCCCGTGTGCCACAACTACTGAAGCCTGCGCGCCTAGAGCCCATGCTCCACAACAAGAGAAGCCACTGCAATGAGAAGCCTGTGCACCACAATGAAGAGTAGCGCCTGCTCACCGCAACTAGAAAAAGACTGTGCAGCAATGAAGAACCAAGGCAGCCAAAAAAAAAAGAAGAGTGGACATATGTATGTGTATGACAGATTCACTTTGCTATACACCTGAAAGTAACACAACATTGTAAATCAACTATGCTCCAATAAAAATTAAAGAAAATAATTTCTACTTTTCTGGTTCATAAAGATATATTAAGAAAAATATTAATATTTCATGTGGTGAGCTGCTTATTCTGCTCTCAAAAAATCCTCTCAACACACATAACTTTATTTACTATCATCAGGGGTTACGGCTGTGGTTCTCAAATTTAATGTGCAGCAGAATCACATAGGTGTCTGCTAAAAATGCAGGTGCTCCCATTGCAGAGAACAAAAAGAGGAAGACTGGAGCATTAGCCTCGGATTTGCTTGTTTTACTCATATCCCAAATGACCCTGAGGCAGGTGATCTGTGTTTGAGAAACACAGACTCTCTAATACTATTCCTACCTCAATACTTTCTCTTCAGAAAACAAAACTCACGGAAATCAAGTTCAAACAGATAAGTAGAAGCACCCAGGAAGTATTTG
The DNA here is from genome assembly GCF_002837175.3 of Physeter macrocephalus. NCBI lineage: Eukaryota > Metazoa > Chordata > Mammalia > Artiodactyla > Physeteridae > Physeter > Physeter macrocephalus. The sequence goes on from NC_041231.1 coordinate 26,359,517, forward strand.
GAAATGTTTTCCCAAGACATGCTGGTAGCACCTACGGCTTATCCAAAAGGGTAGCCAACCTCCCCATATCAGAGAGACTGCCAGACTGTGATATAGTGAACACCAGATAAGCTGTGATCTAATTAATCATTTCTTTCACTGCAGGGTAATGTAGCCACAGAAGAAGTTTTTGGTGACTAACAATGAATATTGAAGGAAAAAAAAAAGAATGACAAAATGTTAGGATTCAGAAAGCAGAGAGCAGGCTGATTCCACATGCCTAACAGTGGTTCTTTTGACAGAATCTCCTTCAAGTGAAGAAAGACAATTCATTTAGCCACTGTAGCTTGGTATAAGTATCTGTGAAGTTTACCAGCATCCTTTTTTCTAATCCATCCTCCCCAAGCAAACTTCTTTTCCGTAACTGGGTCTTCAAAGTTCACTCACATGCCAGGAGAAATTCCCCGGTGCAGATGACTAATAGCACCAATGATGCCAATAAGAATTACAAAAGTGACAAGAGCAATATTAATGGCAGCTGCCTTCCTGCCAGGACCATATCATATCCTGTATTATCTCATTTCATGTTCAAAGCTTCTGTGTGAGGGAGGTGTAATTATCATCCTGATTTCAGAAGTGAAGAACCTGAGGCTCAGAGAGATTAAATAATCTTAAGGAAGGTCACATTGTTATTAGGTGGAGCCAGTGATTCAGGCTATTTTTATATCTGAAGGTAGGATATACCTTGTATAATTCTTAACTTGCTCCCCCTTCTTTAACAGAGTGCCAGTCATTGACTCAATCTGAGAACTTCTAAAGGGTCAGTTCTGGAAGTGGGAAGCTTTCACTGAGGCCATAAAATCAGGGTGCTGACTAGAGCTTTGAGTGGGCAGCTATATTTGACAGATGAACTGAAATGGGTTGCCAACCCCAGAGCTGATATTTAAACTGGGAATACAGAGCCAGGAATTTATGAAACAGAGATAATAAAAACAAGGGCAGGGTTGAATGTCATTAAAGATAAATATGAAGCAACATTTAAAATAGAAGTTGCTCTCTGGGGCTACATTCCTAATATCAGAAAACTGGCATGTGGGTATGCTGAATTTAAAGAGTCAAGGATGGGACAGGCATTGCTAGAATATCATTCATTCTTCCTTTCATTGAGCTAACATTTACTGAGCACCTACCATGTGACTAGCCATTGTAGAGATAATGATGAACAGGCTACAGACCACAACTTCTTAAAACTTCCATTCTATGATTTTTCATTCCAAGATTTTAGATCAATCTACAAAGGATTTTATTTGGTATAAATCAGCCCCTGAATACACAATCACCAGTGGTAATGGAACATGAGAGTTTGTCTAAAACTGACGACTACTGCTGGGACCTGGAAAGAACTGAGCCTGGTCATTAACCCCCAGCCCTCAATCTCATGGCATACACCTGGCCTCAACCATTAATGAAATAGAAATGACAGGCCAAAAGAATATACGTCACTCACTACAGAAATACAAAGGATCAGGAGAGATTACTACAAGCAACTATATGTCCATAAAATGGACAACCTGGAAGAAATGGACAAATTCTAAGAAAAGCACAACCTTCTGAGACTGAACCAGGAAGAAATACAAAGTATAAACACACCAATCGCAAGCAGTGAAATTGAAACTGTGATTAAAAATCTTCCAACAAAAGCCCAGGACCAGATGGCTTCACAGGCGAATTCTAACAAACGTTTAGCGAAGAGTTAACACCTACCCTTCTCAAACTCTTCCAAAATAGAGCAGAGGGAGGAACACTCCCAAACTCATTCTACGAGGCCATCATCACCCTGATACCAAAACCAGACAAAGACGTCACAAAAAAAGAAAACAACAGGCCAATATCACTGATGAACATAGATGCAAAAATCCTCAACAAAATACTAGCAAACAGAAACCAGCAGCACATTAAAAGGAACATACACCATGACCAAACGGGGTTTATTGCAGGAATGCAAAGATTCTTCAATATACGCAAATCAATGTGATACACCATATTAACAAATTGACGGATAAAAACCATATGATCATCTCAATAGACGCAGAAAAAGCTTCTGACAAAATTCATCACCCATTTATGATAAAAACTCTCCAGAAAGTAGGCATAGAGGGACCCCACCTCAACATAATAAAACCAGAAAACTACTAGAGCTAATCAATGAAACTGGTAAAGTAGCAGGATACAATATTAACGCACAGAAGTCTCTTGCAATCCTATACCCTAATGATGAAACATCTGAAAGAGAAATTAAGGAAACACTCCCATTTACCATTGCAACCAAAAGAATAAAATACCTAGGAATAAACCTACCTAAGGAGA
>NC_041231.1:26362680-26378496 GCF_002837175.3 Physeter macrocephalus
TGCACAGCAAAGAAACCATAAACAAGATGAAAAGACAACCCTCAGAATGGGAGAAAATATCTGTAAATGAAGCAACTGACAAAGGATTAATCTCCAAAATATACAAGCATCTCATGCAGCTCAGTATCAACAAACCAAACAATCCAATCCCTAAATGGGCAGAAAACCTAAACAGACATTTCTCCAAAGAAGATATACAGCTTGCCAACAAACACATGAAAGGATGCTCAACATCACTAATCATTAGAGAAATGCAAATCAAAACTATAATGAGGTCTGGGCATATACCCTGAGAAAACCATAATTCAAAAAGAGTCTTGTACCTCAATGTTCATTGCAACTCTATTTACAACAGCCAGGACATGGAAGCAACCTAAGTGTCCATCAACAGATGAATGGATAAAGAAGATGTGGCACATAGATACAATGGACTATTACTCAGCCATATAAATAAATGAAATTGAGTTATCTGTAGTGAGGTGGATGGGCCTAGAGTCTGTCATACAGAGTGAAGTAAGTCAGAAAGAGAAAAACAAATACCGTATGCTAACACATATATATGGAATCTAAAAAAAAAAAGGTTCTGACGAACCTAGGAGCAGGACACGAATAAAGACACAGACGTAGAGAATGGACTTGAGGATACAGGGAGTGGGAAGGGTAAGCTGAGACGAAGTGAGAGAGTGGCATGGACATATATACACTAATAAATGTAAAATAGATAGCTAGTGGGAAGCAGCCGCATAGCACAGGGAGATCAGCTCAGTACTTTGTGACCACCTAGAGGGGTGGGATAGGGAGGGTAGGAGGGAGACGCAAGAGGGAGGGTATACGGGGATATATATATATACTTATAGCTGATTCACTTCGTTATACAGCAGAAACTAACACCATTGTAAACCAACTATAATAAAGATGTTAAAAAAATAATGTATGTCACTAAAATTACCTTGAACAATAAAAATTAACCAGAAGAAGCAGCACATAAGATAATGTCAAATATCAGAAACTTGGGCTTCCCTGGTGGCGCAGTGGTTGCGTGTCCGCCTGCCGATGCAGGGGAACCGGGTTCGCGCCCCGGTCTGGGAGGATCCCACATGCCGCAGAGCGGCTGGGCCCGTGGGCCATGGCCGCTGAGCCTGCACGTCCGGAGCCTGTGCTCCGCAACGGGAGAGGCCACGACAGAGGAAGGCCCGCATACCACCAAAAAAAAAAAAAAAAAAAAATCAAAAACTCATCTTTCCCTACTCCATCTATGGTTTTGTCCTCAATGCAAAAGAGCATGGAATCCAATTCAGAGTTAAGAAAACCTACCTTCCTTTCTCTCTATGCCACTTAATGCTTAATGGAAACACAAAAACTGCTTTGCAAGAGCCACAGTTTCCTTTACAAACACTAACCGATATAAGAGATACTAGTTTCAAATGGCTATATGGAAAAACATTTAGAAAGATTGCTTAAAAAGTTTTTTAAACATGCAGAATAGGAGTAAAGGGAAAATAGTCTATTTCAACATTCTTTTTTAAGCCAAATGACTATTTAAAATAATTAACCTAGTAAGTGATATGAGGAACTAACATTGTAAACTTTCCCTCACCAATGTCCAAGAAAGTTAGGAAAAACTAAATTGCATTCTGCCTAAGTCAGGTTTTTCTATACAGGATGCAAAAAGTACTGAGAAATTTGACTGCATTAAAGTTAAAAAATTACATTTATTTTAAAAGCAAGCAAGCAAATACCCTTAAGACAATGAAAAGACAATCCACAGAACAGAATATGCAGCACAGATAAGAAAGGTCTTATACCCAGAATATAAAACAATTTCTACAAATCAATAAGACAAAGCTAGACAAAATGGTAATGCTCATGTTTTATGCTGTATCCACACCAAATAATGATAGGCAAAATCAAATTAGCGCAGGGCTGAAGGTTTTATTATTGCAAACATACTCCAAATTTCCATGAAAGTTTGGTCTGAAACAAAGAGGGAAGACTTAAAAATGTGGTGAAGAGTTAGGAAACTGGCCAGAAGCACCGCCTTCACAAGTTTTAGGTATTTTCAGAGATCTGCTAATTACCCACAGAGGAAAGGAGGACAGCTGATTTTTAGGAGTATACTTTGTGGGCTAGGCCTGCTGGTATGTTTTGAAGGGGCCAACTCCTAGCAAGGGGGGAAATTAACATGTCATTTCCAAAAGCTTGAGCTTCCTTGGAAGCCCAAGGGAATTCAATACACCCTGAGCACTTAGTAAAGAGTCTGGCACACACTAATATTTGATGAATGAATGAATGAATGAGAGACAAGGAGAAAGGTAGAGAGGGAAGCAGGACAAAAGGAAGGGAAAAAGAGAGGGGGAGGGAGGAAAAAGAGAAGACAGGAAATAGCCCAGGCAGGTTAGGTACCCGGATGAAGGAGGAATGTGAAGAGGAGGTAAAGACACCCATAGTAAAATCAACAATGATTTCCAGCTCCAGGTGGGGACGAAACAAGAATTCTTTTCAGCAGTGGACACCTGACCCACAGTCTAATGTGTAAAACACAGAAGCTGAGTTGCTTTGGTTATAATGAGTAAGAAGACAGCAGAGCCCCACTTCCTTAGTGACTGACACCACCAAAGACTGCTTTTTAAATATGGAAATATCAATGTACTGACAATTCAAAAGCATATTTTCCTTCAGCATGAGAAACCTTAAAATGCATGTGTTAGAGGTCACTAAAAGCCACAATGAATGCGTTCACTTACGAGCACCTGTTTATTGAACACTACGCTGTGCCTGTCTCTGTGCAAGGGATGAGGGGAACAACAGTGAAAGAAAACTCCTAATCTCCACTCTCACATCTAAGTAACACGGGGCTTTTACTCAAGGACTTATTATTATTATAATGAGAAGGGGCTGCATTATGCTTTTGAGCCCAAAATCACACTTGAATGAGTTCCCATGCTCTCTTTTCAACAAAGACATTTCAACTTGCTTCTCTGGCTTCAGGCAGTTCTGGGAACTTCCCTGGAAGAGTTAGGAAAGCACACCATGAATTGCTTAAAAATCCTCCAATGGTTTCTAATTGCCTTTAGGACAAAATTCAAAATCTATAGGATTTATAATACATTTCTCACTATTGGGTAATAATTATTATAGAAGACCTTCAAGCTAATAGTAGATAGTCCTCCAAGGGGGTGGTACATAACAAAGGCACTAAATATTTATGAACTGCATGATGAGAAAGTTGTTTGGTTTTTAGCTTTCTTTCCAAGGGGGACGTCTCATGTTGCTGCTGGGATAACTTTACCTCCTGCCTCACACTTGCTCCCTTTTTGACAAAGAGCAGGCTCCACGCTCAGCATATTCCAATGGCAACAATGCTCAGCTGCAATTTAACAACTTCATTTTGTTTCAATTTAGTTCATTTTAAAGGTGACTTTCTGTTTATGGGAGATGATGCTGGTGTCATATGTACACAGTGATGTGACGCTTTCTTTTAAAAAAAATTTGCTTAAGAAAAGAAGTAAACAGATGTACAGCAATGTATTAAGGAAATAAAAGTACAAGCGGTACTCAGGTGGACAAAACCATGAAAATGATATGAAAGTACCCAACACTGGTGCACAGAGGTTTATAACATCCTGTAGTTTTCACCACTTCGAGCCTCTCTCAAGCCACAAACTTCTCTTACTCCCTTTTCTAACCATTAAGCCTTTCCCTCTTTCAAATCTACCCTGTTTTATTGACTCTGGCCCACAAATATGATTTTCTCTATTTGGAAAACTCCCTTCGTTTTCTCTTCCCCTCCTTTCCTTCCCTTGACTGACTCGGACTCATTCTTCAAGGGCCCTTTGAATGTCATATCTTTGGGGCTGCTTTTCCTGCGGTCCTGACAAAGATTAGTCATGTGCGTGTTTCCTGCACATTCAGATGTTTGTCTTCCCTAAGAGCCTGGGAGTTTCATGAGAACAGGGCCTTTGAGATGACTCTCTGGGGAGAGTTCCAGTCACATAGCAGAGTTAAGCATTTATCAGTTTGAACTGAATTGGGAGAAACAGCATCCCAAGCAGGAAACAGAATTTATACCAATGGTTGTTCAAATAAGATACACAACTATTTCCTGGGTGTCTGTGGAGAATACCCTTTTCCAGGCTTCTGCCCCCGTGAATCTGCTTCATTACATTGGGTTCAGGAACCAACGTATTTTAGAAGTGAAACGGTGGCCCACAGGCCACTGTGAGAAATGCTAAGTCTATACATGTCACAGTCAACATCCTTTGGGCTTGATATCTTTCTTTTCCTTAATCTTAATCTTTGCTCATTTAATCAAACAATATTTATTCGGCACCCACTTTGTTTGCAAATGGGAGCTTCTATGTTCCCACTATACACTGGAGCTAATCAACAGACCTGATCTAGGGATAGAAGAAAAGATATCCCTCAAAATACCTCTGTAGCATTTTGGATTATTTTCTTAAAGGATAATTTTTATACTTACAAAGAATAAAATCTACTCTCATTCTGTTTTTCTTATACGGACACATATATGTACACACACAGAGCTTAGCATCTTTAATGTGGAAAAAAATATGTTGGTATACCTTCTAGCCATGCTGTTTCCAAAATATGAACTATAATAATTTTCTAAGCCTCCAGCCGTGCAAAGCGCACCTAATCTGGTAATTGCTTTCATGTACGATTGAGGATGAGATGGCTGTGATGTATCTTGTGAAGACGATCTATTTCACCACCATAGCCATCCTCTGTCAATCATCTGAGTTATAAATGTGTCAACTCAGTCATTTGATTCCTTACTCACAGAAATGCATAGAAAAGTTCAGGGAGACTAGCACATAATGCACTTTTTGCCGTCCTTTTCCTCTCTGAGACATATGAATGCACAATGTCTTATTGACATCCTAGAGAAAAGCAGCTTAATGTTAGTGTTTAGACAGGATGTTTGCGTTTATGTTCAGGTTACGGATTAGGAACAACTACACTAAACTGTGGTGAAGGGCAGTGTCTTTTTGAGTATATTACCTTTGCATTACAGAAGGCCACTGTCACCTCATTATCCCTCATTGTGGTTATCTGTGAAGTGCATGGCATTACACCGAACATTTCTGCATCCTTTTTCCCTAACATGTTAACTACAGTTACAACTGTTCTCTGTGCATAGATTCCCATTCTCAGAGTGAAAGAAAACCATAGAACTGACTCTGATCTAAATAGAATGTGCTTAGCAGCAAATACGCTATCTTAATCCCTTATATTACCAAAGTGCATTTGAAATAACCACACAGGAAATGAAGAAATTGACAGTTGCTAAATTCAAAAGTGATGCATGACCAAAAAGCTATGTTTCAAGTGGACTACACAGGCTCTGGAATGAGCAAGTAACCTTGCCTCTCAAGGTTGAGGGCAGCAAATACATAGTAATGAAAAGATAAACAGGATCCAATAGCATCTTCCAAATGCTAACAGTTCAAATCAGAAAGTCTTCATTATACCAAAAATATAGTTCATTTTCAAAACGGGGACTTGACTGAGCTATTAATATGCACCTCACTTTATACCTCACTTGAGACAATACATCTGAAACATAATAAGTTGCTGGAGTGTTCTAATGCATGGTAATGCATGCCTTCTAGTTCATTATTTCCTGATGTTATGACATTGCTGTCCAATCCTGGGGTATAATGAGGAGCTTGAGATCTTATATTATCACTTAATGAAGTCCAGTTAAGACTCGTTAACCTTTGATCTACCCCGCATACTTAACGGACAATGAGTGAGTGGTCATGGGAAAACTTTAAAAGGTGAACTTGAGCACGATTAGTCAACGGAATTTTTGAAGAGTGAAAGCCCTCTCAAACCACCATTTTCACCTGAAGCAAGGGCTGGGGGACGCTATTGACTGATGATAAAACTACATACACACCCCTCAGGTGAAAGGTGTTGAATATTGCAAGGATATTATGGTGGAATAATTATTTGGGAGGGTTTGTAGAACCAACTGATAATACAGAAGCATGATTTTGATGATTTATGACATTTTATCTATGAACTGCCTGAACTTACATACAAATCATATTTCTTTTTATTTTTAATTAAATCCAACCCATATTTATCACCACCACATACATGCATAAAATATAAACAACATTCATAAAGCATGACATTATTACTAAACAAGAATCTAAACTGGTCAAAATTACTAATAAATGTATATAATGCATAAAGCAATATGCTTTTCCTAAGGTTTACAGGAATGCAAGGTTTATACAAAGAAACAGTTTGAAGGCTACAAGACATTACATTAAGGCACACATTAAAATCTGTGTATATGAATATCATTGCACTTCAAAAGGATGTTCAGGTTAATCTGAAAAATTCAATATTCTATAAGAGCAGAGAAATTAAGTAATAGCAGAGATACAAGCTGAAGCAACAACCTAGCACTAATAATTTCTCCCAATTTTGATATTCAAACAGGTTTAGCTGTCAAAGTAGTTTTGAATAAAATACTACTGCATTGTACTTAGCCTTAACTCAAATATCACAACCTCAGAAGCTGAAGACATCATGCATAGCACTCTATATCTGATTCACTTTTATCTCCAAACTGAGCAAAGTAACTGGTACAATACAGGGGCTTTTACAAAGCTTGCTAAACACAAAAATGAACAGTACCCTACTCCCCAACTGAGAAAGTGATACTGAGTAATCCACTCAGGGTTACACAGCTTATCAGTAAAGAATCACATCCAGATCTTTGCAGACTGTGTTCTAGCCCTGCTCTGCTTCTTTCTTAACTTAGATTTCACCCTGTTTTACAGACTGAAGGAGGTGCAAACTTCACTCTTCTCCCAGTGCCTACTAAGAGGAGCCCATCCCAAATGTCTGCATCCTTTCAAGTAGTCTCCTATAGAAGTCTGGTATTCTGGAAACTTGTCATGGTCAATAGTTTCCATCCTTTTTGTGTCTGAGACATACTTTTGATCATCAGGATATTTGGAAGCACATCTAAAGGGACTTGACAAACAAACTCAAACAATACTGAAAAAGTAATACTATAAGCAACATTTTAGCATAACAGTCTCTTGCAACAGTTAACTCCTCGTTGGTTTCCCTTTATTCATTTCATAGTTACTGAGTATCTCCAACATCAGCCACTACACTGAAACTACAGTCATGGGAATAGAGAAGTTTACTGCCTTGATTTATATAATCCCAAGGCAAGGTTTTTGTATGCGCTAGTCAATGCACTGTCTTCCTCTGAAGTAATACAGTACATTATTTATCTACTGCTGCATAACAAATTACTCTGAAATTGAACAGCTTAAAACAACAGAAAGTTTCTGTTGCTCAGCAATCTGGGTCCTCTGCTTCAGCGTCGCTTTCACAAGGTCACACTCAAGGTGTCAGCCAGGGCTGTGGTTCCATCTCAAGGCTCAACCACGGAAGGATCTGCTTTTCCACTCATTCATGTGCTTGTTGGGAGGATTCCATTCCTTGTGGGTTGATGAACTGAGGGCCTGAGTTCCTGACTGGCTCTTGGCCAGAGGTCACCCTCGGTTCCTACTTAGTGTGTTTTGTCAACATGGCAGTTTACTTCATGAAAGCAAGCAAGCTGAGGAGGCAGGACTGAGAGAGCCAGCAAGATGTAAGTCACAGCCTTTCATAAACTAACCTCAGAAGACAGATCCCAACACTTTTGCTGATTCTGTTTTTTTTTAAGAAGACGATCACTAGGTCCAGCTCACACACAAGGGGAAGGGAATGTACAAGGACATGACAACTAGCCGTAGGGGATTGTTGGGGGACGGGGGTCATTCAGAAGCTGCCTACCACATAGGTGATGTTACTGTTCTGGTGATCAGACACTTAAGAGGCTACGGGGCCAGGCAAGTATCGTAAATAATTAAAGCATGTCAGATGCTAAGAGAAATAAGGAGTGACAGGGACTATGGCAAACTAGAGGGTACGTGCCTCCTGTAAAAGGGGCCAACACTACAAAGCTCCTGCTGATGCTGGCCAAGCAGGAATGAGGGCTCATTTTTGCCAACTGACTGATTTTTCTACGGAGACTGTAAATCATAGTTCCTGTCTCCAATCATCTGAATTTCAAATGGGACAATATGGGCTGGCCAAACAAAACTCACCTACATGTTCTTGTTCAGTATCCTTTATCTTTTATTTGCTACAAGCTCTTCTGCCATTTCTGCTTACCATTTGCCCAGCACAATATGAGACTCACAGTTATGATTAAAATATTATCTTTCCTCAACTATAGGTAGGAACAAGTCTTATGCAAGTGTCAAAATTTGATGTGCACTAGTTGACTTGTTTATAGTGCTTAATAATGGTTGATGATACATTTGCTTCACATAAACACACAAATGAATGGGTGAGGTAGATGAAGAACACACAGGAGGCTGTTCTCCCAAATTTCAAGAGCATATATCCAAGCAAAGTTGCCTTATTTGACTTCAAACCCAATTCAAGAGAAGCTATTTTCTATTCCATGGAAGTGTATCATCCACCTCATTTATCTGATAACTAACAAATGGAAAAAACTAGCATTGCAGGGGTACATCAAGAAGAGACAGACTAGCCGATGTTCCTTTGGAAACTATAAAAAGAAAACATTTTCCGTGTTCTCCAGCAGTACAGTTGCAAATAAGAAATCCTTGAATAAAGCGTTAGATAAGTGCTTGTTATTATATTATTACTTAATAATTCAGCAACATACACAGAGTACAAAAAAAGAAAACCTTCAGTTTGGTTTTTACAAGTTGTTTGCCTAAAAATACAAGCCAAAGTAAAATGAGCAAAAGGGAAAGATGAGCAAAATAAACGACAAAAAAAAGCCCACGGTGCAAACCAAAAAATCCTAATAAGACTCCCACTCTCATTCTGTGATACGTATGCACTCCAGTTAACTTCTGAAGGTCATTTAGTAGTACAGTGTTGTAACATGCCTAAAAATATTTTCAACCTAGAGAGAAGAAAATCAGAGAAATATGCTGATCTGCTACATAACCTTGAATTTTAAAATTTAAAAATACCCAAAGTGGTGTTTTTGTGCAGGGAAGGTGGGAAGATGTAACATACTTTTCCCAGAAGTAAGTTATGACCTAATGAAATTATGAATGATGAGGTGAGTCTCAAAACAACAGTTAAGTCCAATCCTGAGTGGTTCCGCTATAAAAAGCTACTCTTATTTAGCAAATAAGTGCCTTCTGAGCACCACGTCCTCCACACCGTGATATGTGCATAACGAAAACATCTAACATCTCAGAGTTCATCAGCTACAAAATAGCCCCAAACATGGAAGTCTGAGGATTTCTCCTTTGATCAGTAAGGAGGAAACTCAGGGAGACACGTTTGATTTTCTTCAAGCCATTCTCCATAGGGCAGCAGCTTGAAGCATCTTCTTACACTGTCAACCTTATCACATCACCTCTTCTAGGACTTCTTACTACATTCTCTCTCTCTTGTAGCTTATTTCATATGTAATAGTTTATACCTCTTAATTCCTTACCCCTATATTGTCCCTCCCCCCTTCCCTCTCCCCACTGGTAAGCACTAGTTTGCTCTCTATATCTGTGTCTCTATATCTGTGTGTCTATTTCTTTTTTGTTATATTCACTAGTTTGTTGCAATTTTTAGATTCCACATATAAGTGATATCAGACAGTATTTGTCTTTCTGTCTGACTTATTTCACTTAGCATAGTACCCTCTAAGTCCATCCATGTTACTGCAAATGGCAAAATGTCATTCTTTTTTATGGATGAGTAGTATTTCATTGTGTATATGTATATATTGATATAGTGATATATATATATATATATAATACACACACACACACACACACACACACACACATAAATATCACTTCTTTATCCACTCATCTGTTGATGGACATTTAGGTTGTTTCCATGTCTTGGCAATTGTAAATAATGCTGCTCTGAATATTGGGTTACGTTTATTTTTTTGAATTCGTATTCCTAAACTTCTTACATGGATAACAAAGCCCTGGGCTGTCTTGCCCTAGTTTCCCTCTCCAAGCTAATCTCATCATTCTGGCTCACCTTCTCTGTTGTAGGCTAACTGGTCTTCTTTCAGATCCTTGGGCATATCAAGCTCTTTCCACCTTCAAGCATACACACGTGCTGATCCTTCACCAGGAATGCTTTTCCCTGAGCTGTTCTTCCAAACACTCTTTGTCTCTCAGTTATTAGCTTTATAGGTTCTGCCTCCTGGAAGCCTTCTCTGAATCCTGAATTAATTATCATGCCCCTCTCCCCTTGGTAATTTCCATCTTAACCCCTTGCTTGCTTGCCTCCTAATACCTATCATAATTCTTGATTATTTGTCTGATCACTTCTTTCCACCAGATTATTGGCTAAATGAGAAAGGGACTCTGCCTACCCTATTCACCACTGTACCAGCATCTAATCAGAGTGTCTGGCACAAGGGAAACAACTGATAAGTATGCAGTGTATAATTGAGTGGATGAACAAATGACATATTGAAAAATCATTTTAATAGATAGTTAATGAGAACCTGCTGTACAGCATAGGGAGCTCAGCTTGGTGCTCTGTGATGACCTAGATGGGTGTGACGGGGGTGGGGTGGGAGGGAGGTCCAAGAGGGAGGGGAGATATGTATACATATAGCTGATTCACTTTCTTGTACAGCAGAAACTAACACAACATTGTAAAGCAGTTATACTCCAATAAAAAAAAGTCATTTTGTTTCGGCTGCTGCAAAGCAACATAATAATAGCTATCATGTACTAGGCACTCAGCTTAGCAGTGTTATCTTTTTAACTTTTATCACAATCCTCTGAAGTAGCTACTATTATCACCATCACATTATAGAAACAGAAACAGAAGTTTAAAGGCTTTAAGTTATTTGTCCAAAACCCAGACAGATAGTACAGGCAGCAGGAACAGCATTTGAACACAGTTCGGTCTTAAGAGTTCCAGTTTGTAACTAGTACACACACTATTAACGTTAACTCTCTTGTTGAAAATCAGGAGGTCCTAATTATATAGACTGGGACTGTATTTTAGATAACTGCCTAAAACCACATTTAAACTTGTACCCAAGATGATGATGTATCTAATCACAAATTGGCTATAATAGGAGTTCACTCCTATTATATTCTTGATAACTACAGCTAGAAGCCTCAGGATGGCAAGTTTCCCTCTTCAAAAGAGCAAAGTGATAGTAAAGGAGCATAGAACCCCGGGACTTTTTAATTTAGTGAGGTTTTCCCTTTAGCCGCTAGCTCTGTAGCTACATCTACAGGAAGTCAAATGTGCATAGCAGTTTTCTAAAATGTGCATAGGAAAGTTTAGATCCACTAAAACTGCTAAGCATTAATGTTGACGTACCAATTAAATATCCCAGAACAGTCCATAGGAGCATGCCTTGGTGTCTCCTTGGCAGAAAAATAGAGGCAACTAAGGAATTCACTGAGTTCCACTGCAGTGAAACATGTTACCATTTGTGCCTAATTAGAATTACTCCTTTTCCCTTTTAATTGCATTCCTATGTATACTCAATCCCTGTTTATGTACTATAAACAGTGATACCCTCTGAGTTACTGCAATATTTACAGTTTGAGTAAGGTCTATGAAGATACCTGTGAAAATACCAGGTCAAGATGATCACCAGTCCATAAAACTTCTTAATTCAAATGTCACCAAGAATCTGATGAGAAGTACAGCGAAACATAAACAACCAAATCAATTCTCCACCACACTCCTCCTAGATCTGGCAAACAATCTACTCCCAGGTGGAGCTTTTGCGCTCAGTTTCATTCCGCAGTACAACTTTACAGCAGAGTTATAAACCCCGAAATTGCTGATACAACCTTAATTATCTCTATGCTGGTGACATTGTTCTAATGAACGCTTTGTTATTTTACGTGTTCTGGGTATCCCAGAAGAAGCATTGTCTAAATATATAAACACACTGATCAGGGTTTAGTGGGATATTTTTGGAATAGAGTATTGGTAGGTGTGGGTGTGCAGCTTTTAGTGAAAATATGAATTACGTAAATTTTAATGAGTGACAACAAATGGTGATAGTATTTGCCATCATAGAAAACACCTGCAATAATATAAACCCTTCCAATTTAAAAAATTTACCAAGATGAAAATGGAGATTAAATGATCTGTAAATTGTACTTATATTTACATTATTTTCTATATTGCCTTCAACAGCAATAATTTGGCTTTCAAACTATAATACCAGCCATCTTTTTTCAGTTCCATGCAAACCAGTGCTTCTCAAAATGCAGTGTGCTTATTAGCAAGCACAACCTGGTTAAAATTCACATTTTGATTCTGCATGTCTGGAATGGGGCCTAGAACTGTGCATTTCAACCAAGCTGCTGATCCTTATTACTATTTACTTGGAATGAAATTTTTACAATATATTTTAGTTTCTGTGTTACGATTTTTATAACATTCAAAAATCACTTTGGAGGACCTTCAAGATGGTGGAGGAGTAAGACATGGAGATCACCTTCTTCCCCACAAATACATCAAAAATACATCTACATGTGGGACAACTCTGACAGAACACCCACTGAACGCTGGCAGAAGACCTCAGACCTCCCAAAAGGCAAGAAACTCCCCACGTACCTGGGTAGGGCAAAAGAAAAGAGAATAAACAGAGACAAAAGAATAGGGACGGGACCTGCACCAGTGGGAGGGAGCCGTGAAGGAGGAAAGGTTTCCACACACTAGGAAGTCCCTTCGCGGTCTGCGGGTGGCGAACGGGGGGAGCTTCGTGGCCGTGGAGGAGAGTGCAGCAGCGGGGTGCGGAGGGCAAAGCGGAGAGATACCCGCACAGAGGATCGGTGCCGACCGGCACTCACCAGCCCGAGAGGCTTGTCTGCTCACCCGCCAGGAAGGGCGGGGGCTGGGAGCTGAGGCTCGGGCTTCGGTCAGATCGCAGGGAGAGGACTGGGGTTGGCGGTGTGAACACAGCCTGAAGGGGCTAGTGCTCCACGGCTAGCCGGGAGGGAGTCTGGAAAAAGTCTGGAGCTGCCGAAGAGGCAAGACACCACTGTTTCGGGGTACGTGAGGAGAGGGGATTCAGAGCACCGCCTAAACGACCTCCAGAGACCGGCACGAGCCGCGGCTATCAGCGCAGACCCCAGAAACGCGCATGG
Organism: Physeter macrocephalus; assembly: GCF_002837175.3. Classification (NCBI taxonomy): domain Eukaryota; kingdom Metazoa; phylum Chordata; class Mammalia; order Artiodactyla; family Physeteridae; genus Physeter; species Physeter macrocephalus. The sequence goes on from NC_041231.1 coordinate 26,375,862, forward strand.
AACGCTAAGGCTGCTGCTGCCGCCACCAAGAAGCCTGTGTACGAGCACAGGTCACTCTCCACACCTCCCCTCCCGGGAGCCTGTGCAGCCCGCCACTGCCAGGGTCCCGTGATCCAGGGACAGCTTCCCCGGGAGAACGCACGGCGCCCTCAGGCTGGTGCAACGTCACGCTGGCCTCTGCCGCGGCAGGCTCGCCCCGCATCCGTGCCCCTCCCTTCATCCGGCCTGAGTGAGCCAGAGCCCCCGACTCAGCTGCTCTTTAACCCCCTACTATCTGGGCAAAGAAGAGACGCCAGAGGACAACCTACATGCAGAGGCGGGGCCAAATCCAAAGCTGAACCCCAGGAGCTGTGGGAACAAAGAAGAGAAATGGAAATCTCTCCCAGCAGCCTCAGGAGCAGCGGATTAAATCTCCACAATCAAGTGGGTTGTTATCACTGGTGGATTTGTTTATTGGTGAGGTTGCTCTCTTTGTTTTTTATTACTTTTATTTTTTTAATAATATATTTTTAAATTTTTTATTTTAATAACTTTATTTTATTTTTATTTCTTTTTTTTCTCCCTTTTCTACTGAGCTGTGTGGCTGACAGGGTCTTGGTGCTCTGGCCGGGTGTCAGGCCTGTGCCTCTGAGGTGGGAGAGCTGAGCTCAGGACACTAGTCCACTAGAGACCTCCTGGCTCTATGCAATATCAATCAGTGAGAGCCCTCCCAGAGATCTCTGTCTCAATGCTAAGACCCAGCTCCACTCAATGACCAGTAAATTCCAGTGCTGGACACCCCATGCAAACAACTAAGAAGACAGGAACACAACCCACCCATTAGCAAAGACGCTGCCTAAGATCATAATAAGTTTACAGACACCCCAAAACACATCACTGGACGCGGTCCTGCCCACCAGAAAGACAAGATACAGCCTCGTCCACCAGAACACAGGCACCAGTCCCCTCCATCAGGAAGCCTACACAACCCAATGAACCAACCTTAACCACTGGGGGCAGACACCAAAAACAACGGGAACTATGAACGTGCAGCCTGCAAAAGGGAGACCCAAACACAGTATGTTAAGCAAAATGAGAACACAGGGAAATACGCAGCAGATGAAGGAGCAAGATAAAAACCCACCAGACCAAACAAATGAAGAGGAAATAGGCAGTCTACCTGAAAAAGAATTCAGAGTAATGATAGTAAAGATGATCCAAAATCTTGGAAATAGAATGGAGAAAATAAAAGAAACATTTAACAAGGACCTAGAAGAACTAAAGAGCGAACACACAACGATGAATAACACAATAAATGAAATTAAAAATTATCTAGAAGGAATGAATGGCAGAATAACTGAGGCAGAAGAATGGATAAGTGACCTAGAAGATAAAATAGTGGAAATAACTACTGTAGAGCAGAATAAAGAGAAAAGAATGAAAAGAGTTGAGGACAGTCTCAGAGACCTCTGTGACAACATTAAACTCACCAACATATGAATTATAGGGGTCCCAAAAGAAGAAGAAAAAGAAGGGGACTGAGAAAATGCTTGAAGAGATTATAGTTAAAAACTTCCCTAATACAGAAATGAAATAGTCAGTCAAGTCCAGGAAGCACAGAGAGTCCCATACAGGATAAATCCAAGGAGAAACATGCCGAGACACACATTAATCAAACTATCAAAAATTAATACAAATATTAATTATTTGTATTAAATACAAATACTAAATACAAATATTAAAAACAGCAAGGGAAAAGCAACAAATAACATACAAGGGAATCCCTGTAAGGTTAACAGAAATGGGAATAGGAACATACATATCGATAATTACCTTAAATGTAAATGGATTAAATGCTCCCACCAAAAGACACAGACTGGCTGAATGGATACAAAAACAAGACCCATATATATGCTGTCTACAAGAGACCCACTTCAGACCTAGGGACACATACAGACTGAAAGTGAGGGGATGGAAAAAGATATTCCATGCAAATGGAAATCAAAAGAAAGCTAGAGTAGCAATTCTCATATCAGACAAAATCGACTTTAATCGTAAAGCAATCATCCTCCAATAAAGATGTTAAAAAAATAAATAAAATAAAATAAAGACTATTATGAGAGACACAGAAGGACACTACATAATGATCAAGGGATCAAACCAAGAAGATATAACAACTGTAAATATTTATGCACCCAACATAGAAGCACCTCAATACATAAGGCAAATGCTAACAGCCATAAAAGGGGAAATCAACAGTAACACAAATATAGTAGGAGACTTAACACCCCACTTTCACCAACGGACAGATCAACCAAAATGAAAATAAATAAGGAAACACAAGCTTTAAATGACACATTAAACAAGATGAACTTCATTGATATTTATAGCACATTCCATCCAAAAACAACAGAATACACTTTCTTCTCAAGTGCTCATGGAACATTCTCCAGGATAGATCATATTGGGTCACACATCAAGCCTTGGTAAATTGAAATCGTATCAAGTATCTTTTCTGACCACAATGCTATGAGATTAGATATCAATTACGGGAAAAAATATGTAAAAAGTACAAACATATGGAGACCAAACAATACACAACTAAATAACCAAGAGATCACTGAAGAAATCAAAGAAGAAATCAAAAAATACCTAG
>NC_041231.1:26379533-26379818 GCF_002837175.3 Physeter macrocephalus
CCATTTATGATTAAAAACTCTCCAGAAAGTAGGCATAGAGGGAACTTACCTCAACATAATAAAGGCCATATATGACAAACCCACAGCCAACATTGTCCTCAATGGTAAAAATCTGAAACCATTTCCACTAAGATCAGGACAAAACAAGGTTGCCCACTCTCACCACTATTATTCAACATACTTTTGGAAGATTTAGCCATGGCAATCAGAGAAAAAAAAGAAATAAAAGGAATCCAAATCAGAAAGAAGAAGTAAAACTGTCACTGTTTGCAGATGACATGATAC
>NC_041231.1:26380982-26404905 GCF_002837175.3 Physeter macrocephalus
ATTGATACAGCCTCTATGGAGAACAGTATGGAGGTTCCTTAAAAAACTAAAAGTAGAGCTACCATCTGACACAGCAATCCCACTACTGGGAATATACCCTGAGAAAACCATAATTCAAAAAGTCATGTACCACAATGTTCATTGCAGTACTATTTACAATAACCAGGAAATAGAAGCAACCTAAGTGTCTGACAGATGAATGTATAAAGAAGATGTGGCACATATATACAATGGAATATTACTCAGCCATGAAAAGAAACGAAATTGAGTTATCTGTAGTGAGGAGGATGGACCTAGAGTCTGTCATACAGAGTGAAGTAAGTCAGAAAGAGAAAAACAAATACATATATATGGGAAAAAAATGGTTCTGAAGAACCTAGGGGCAGAACAGGGATAAAGACACAGATGTAGAGAATGGACTTGAGGACATGGGTAGGCGGAAGTGTAAGCTGAGACGAACTGAGATAGTGGCATGGACATATATACACTACCAAATGTAAAAGAGATAGCTAGTAGGAAGCTGCCACACAGCACAGGGAGATCAGCTCGGTGCTTTGTGATCACTGAGAGGGGTGGGATAGGGACGGTGGTAGGGAGACATAAGAGGGAGGGGATTTGGGGACATATGTATACGTTTAGCTGATTCACTTTCTTATACAGCAGCAACTGATGCAACAATCGAAAGCAATTATACTCCAATAAAGATGTTAAAACAATAAAATTAAAAAGGTAAAAAGAAACAGTAAAAAAAAAATCACTTTGGATACAAGTTCGGTGACAGATTCACACCAAGAAATGTGTTATGTTGAAAACTGGAGATGCGATTTTTACAATATTTAAAATCCTATAACTTGTTACCTAAACATTCTTTCAGTAATGGTTGTCATACTGTTTAAAAAAAAATCTTCCATAAATCAATGACTCTGGAAATGAAGAGAGTCACTTCAAAATTCCACGAGGAAAGGCAAACAACCAGTATGACAAACCACAGTGCTAATCTAGGAAAAGAGCCCTAAGAAAGAAATCAATGCTGACAAGACAAAAAGCAGGGTGAAAGCAATTATTTGAAGATTCACATCCCCCATCCTTTACATGCACTCTCATAGGAAAATGAATCTTGAATCCTGCAAGTTTATTAAGTGTTTGAGGTTTTCAAAATACACTCTCTGGATAAATATATGAACCCCCATAGATTTAAAATCTAGAAAAACATAAAACAAGGAACCTCACAATATACTACTTCTCAGGTTCTCTTTGTTTCGAGTTTGACATCTCAAAATGATTAAATGCTCTTTTACAACATGAGGATATTCCACTGCCTTTAAGAAAATCTTAGGAGGTGGGTTGGCTTAAAAGCTGTAGTCCCTAAGCTCAGTATGAAAAAGCATCACGTGGATATTAGGCCACATTCTGTGACTACAGATTCTAATTTCTACTCTGAAAAAAATAAAAACCAAAGCAATGAACACAGAACACTGCTATTAAGCTTGGAGGATTTCCTCAAAATATGTACCTTTATCAAGAGTACTGGGAGATTCAAAAATCAACCTACACAGGAAACTGAAGCAGCTATTAAGTGTACTATAGAAATGAATACATGTTCTGTTGTATTTATTAGAAGAATTACATCTCCCACTTGTCAGAAAACGGTGTGTATTTCTAGGTGTGAGCTGCCACTCAAGTATGTGCAAAATGGCTTTGGAATGATGTGTGTGATTCACGACTTTGACATTGCATCAAATGAAATGTTAGTAATAGAGAAAGAGACACACTAATTAATAGTATACGTACTCAAAGTTTGTGGTACTTCAGATGGTCCCTTTTAGGGACCATGCGATTTTGTTGGGGAGGAATACAGGGATCTCAAAGAAAATATTTAAGACACAAAGATATGTATTTAAATATAAAGACCTTATATACAGACCTTAGAGTGATACAGCTGAAAAATCCATCAGAATTTATCTAGTCTGGGAAGTTTTAACTTTTCTGTTTAGCCAATCAAAACATTGTACAATATATAAAACACATAAAACAGATAAATCAGATCTGCTCTGGATGGGTTCCCTCTGCTGTCTTGTCCTCTCACACTTGTCCCACAGTGTGCCACCTTCTTCAGCTTCTGAAGATGATAACCTGGAGGAGATTGTTCTACCACTTGTCTAATATGACCCCCACATTTTACTCCAGAATTATGAAATGACTTGTCAAATAGCACACCTGTACTTGGTGTCAGAACTTGAACTAGGATTCTACTTGGGTTCTCCTTATTCTTGGTCCACAATGGTGGTCCACCCTGATACTGTGTTGCCCCAGTTGATAGGACAGTTATAAATCTCTCCCAAGAATGTTCAGTAAAACATTAAGTTTTGCTCAATGTACACATCAGGGCAATGATTTTGTAGCTTCCTGAATTCAAATTGCTACACTTAACCCAAATTACTAGAGTATAATGACATATTAGTTAAGAGTTTGAACAGTTTCTCTTTCCTTTTTTTTTTAATAACAGCTTTATGGAGATTCAATTCAAAAACCCTAAACTTCACCCTAAAGTATAAAATTCAGTAGTGTTTAGTATATTCACAGTCTTGCAATCATCACTGCTATCTAGAGATAGAACATTTTATCACCTCAAAAGACCCCATATCTATTAGTGTACCAGCCAGTCACTCCCTATTCCTCCCCACCTCCAGCACTGAAAACCACTAATCTACTTTCTATCTCTATGGATTTGCCTATTCTAGACATTTCATATAAAGAGGATCATAAATTATATAGCAGTTTTGACTGGCTGTGTTCACTTAATGTTTTCAAGGTTTATGCATGTTATAGCATGTAGCTGCACTTTATACCTTCCTATGGTCAAATAATATACTCTTCTAGGATAAACCACATTTCCTTTATCCATTCAGTAGTTGATGGACATTTGGGTTGTCTCCAATTTTGGACTATTATGAATAATGCTGCTATAAACATTTGTGTATAGGATTTTGGGGTGGACATATGTTTTCAGTTCTTTGGGGGTATACACCTAGGAGTGGAATTGCTGAGTCATGATAACTCTGTTTAACATTTCAAGAATTCACCACCTACTTTCTAGAGCATGTCCACCATTTTACAATCTAATCAGTAATGTATGGGTGTATGAGGGTTCCAGTTTCTCTATATCCTTTCCAATCCTTGTTATTGTCTTTCTTTTTACATTAGCCATCTTGGTGGGTGTGAAGTGGTATCTCATTGTAAATTTTATTTCTATTTCCTGAACGACCAATGATTTTGAGCATCTTTTCAAGGGCTTATTGGCCATTTGTATTGATAAATCTTCTTTGGAGAAATGTCTATTCAAATCTTTTGCCCATTTTTAATTGAATTGTCTTTTTGTTTTCATTATTGAATTATGAATTAGTTATATATTCTAGACACTAGATACTTATCAGGCATGTGATTTGAAATTATTTTCAAATAAATTTTAAATTATTAAATTATTTTCAACTCCATTCTGGAGTTGTATTTTCACTTCTTGATGCTGTCCATTAAACACAAAAGTTTAATGATAATAATAATAAAGTTCAAATTATCTTTTTTTTTGTTGTTGCTTCTGTTTTTCATGTCACACCTAAGAAACTATTGCCTAATACAAAGTCACTAAGATTTACTCTCATTTTCTTCTTAAGTTTTGTAGTTTTAGCTCTTACATTTAGTTCTATAATCCATTATGATTAATTTTTTAGATGGTATGAGGTAGAGATCCAACTTCACTTTTTTTTGCATGAAACTATCTAGTTGTTGAATAGACAATCTTTTCCCCACTGAACTGAGTTGGCTCCCTTGTTAAAATCAACTGAACAAAATGTAAGTTATCTTACATCATAAGGGTATATATAATACATATGGCATAAGGATAGAAATTATATAGTAATTCCAGAAACACACTGTTTTGTTTTTGCTATTCTGGGTCACTTGTATTTCCATATGAATTTTAGAATCAATGTGTCAGGGGCTTCCCTGGTGGTGCAGTGGTTGAGAATCCGCCTGCTGATGCAGGGGACACGGGTTCATGCCCCGGTCCGGGAAGATCCCACATGCCGCGGAGCGGCTGGGCCCATGAGCCATGGTTACTGAGCCTGTGCGTCTGGAGCCTGTGCTCTGCAACGGGAGAGGCCACAACAGTGAGAGGCCCGCGTACCACAAAAAAAAAAAAAAAAAAAAAAAGAATCAATGTGTCAAAATGCAAAAAATGTAGCTTGGAATTTTGACAGAAATTACATTAAATCTGTAAATAAATTTGGACAGTTTTTTCATCTTAACAAGATTAACTCTTTCAATCATGGACATGTAATGCTTTTAAATTAACTTAGGTATATAATTTCTTTCAATGATGTTTTTGTAATTTTCAGTGTACAAGTCTTGTACTTCTTTTGTTAAATTTATTCCTAAGTATTTTATTCTTTTTGTTGCTAGTGTAAATGGAATTTCTTTCTTAACCTCATCTTGGGACTCTTCATTACTACTACATAGAAATACAATGTTTTTTGTGTGTGTATTGATCTTGTATCCTGGAACTTTGCCAAACTCAATTCTAATAAGTTTTTACTGGATTCCCTAGGATTTTCTATACCAAAATCATACCATCTGCAAATGGAAATAATTTTGCTTCTTCCTTTCCAATCTGTATGCCTGTTATTTCATTTTCATGCCTAATTTCCATGGCTAGAGCCTCCAAAACAGTATAGAAGTGGTTAGAACAGACATCCTTCTCTTGTTCCTGATGATCTTAGAGAAGAAATCATTCAGTCTTTGACCATTAAGTGTGCTGTTAGCTGTAGGGGGTTTGTAGACATACTTTATTAGGTTCAGGAAGATGCTTTCTATCCCTAGTTGTCACAAAGCTTGCTTTTCTTACTGATATTCAGCTGCATTTCTAGAGTAAGCACTTCTTTTGTGGGGAGGAAGATTTTTGGAGGTCCTTACTCCATTATTCTGCAAGGGATTCCTAAAATGTCTTTCTTAACCTTCAAAATTTACCTTTATTTCAGCTAACATACTGTATCATTACCAGGACAGCAAACCTCTGACCAACCACTGAAGGCCACCAGCCTTCAATCTTTTGAGAATCTACCACAAATCTAAGTTGCTTTTTTCTGCCTCACCACCATAATCTATTCTTGTAAAACCTAGTTAAAAACTAACTTCTCTCTTTACAAAACCAACAGAATGAGATATAGATTCATGATCATCACAAAGTTTGGCATGCGTCCAGTAATTTGAAACTTTCACGTCATGCTCTTGTCTTTGGCCATGAAATTCTGTATTTATCTACTGTTGAGATAGAAATTAGCCCAAAATGTATTGGCTTAGAGCAATTATCATCATGTATTAGCCATAAAATCCTATCTGTTAAACAGATGATGTTCAGGACTATGTGATCAAGCAGCTATTGCTGCCTGGTTTCTGTGGAAAAGGAAATTAAAGCTGGTTTGTTGAATGATTCCAGCTTGGGCTCTACTTTGTTGTAGTCAGATGTTGACTGGGTCTGGAAGATCTGCTTCCAAGGTAATTCAATTTTAAGGCTGGCAGCCTACTATTGGCTATTATTCAGGGGTCCCAGTTCATCAGAGGGTTGTTTGAGTGTCATCATGACATGGCAGCTGGTGTTCTCCAGAGTGAATGATCCAAGAGAACAAGGAAGACACTCCAGTACCTTTTATGGCCTAGCTTTGGAAGTCACGCATCACCACATTTGGCATATTTTATTGGTCATGCAATGCCAGCTCCAATTCAATGTGGGAAAGGCACAAACACATGGAGACATGAATCATTTGAGGACATGATACAGGCTTACTGCTACAATACCTATTTTGCTAGAGACCCTGTGGATGAAGGGGCATGTGTTCCAGTAACAATACTATTACAGATAAATGATGTGTTGTAAATGAAGGAAAGATTATATACTCTGAGAATTCAGAGACGGTAGAGATGGCATCCCACTTTTTTAACAGGGGGTTCGGACTGAGAGGGACCCTTGGCTATGACTGAGAAATCAGAAAACAGTTGTCTGTTTATTAGTCCCAATAAATTCCTTTTCAGATAGAAGGGAAATGTGCTTATTTGAATTTCTTAGGTCAAAAGCAGATTTAGACTTCTTGAACTAAGGTTTTATCAAAAGACTTTTAACTTCATGGTGGGCCAAACAACTTCCAACTACCACAGGTAATTTTAGCTAAACCATTGACACCAGAAGTTATTGACCACAATTATAATCTTTCACCAGTACCTAAGGAAAAACCAGGGTCTTCTGAATTTCAGCTTTCCTAGACTGGAGTAGAGATTAACCAGATACTGCTTACCAGCAATCAACATTTAAATTATGACTCTCTCTAGACACACAAAGCTGTATAGCTTTTAACTGCTTGCTTGGAACCCTGGAAAATATATAAACATAAAATGGAGAAGGAAGATGTGCTTACTACATCATCTGCTTGAACATTCTGAGACTTCAGTAAGTGAATTGCTCCAACAATGCCAAGTTTGTTCACAGGCACACACTTATTCATCAAATTTTGAAATTAAAAGGCCTATGGTTACAGCAAACGCTACCCAGCTAAGAAGAACAGAAATCACAACAAGCTGTAGCGATTGTTACCATTTGCTGTAGAACACAGCAAACCAAGCCTATCTTCTTTTGTATCTGAGAAGTTTATTACGACCAACAGACAAAATTTTCTACATTCGTAATAGTCATCAATTGCCCTCCAAATCAGAAAATTTGCAGGCAAACCTGAATAACAGAGGACTCTGTCCTCTAACCAATGACCCTGAAATTGATCTTTAGCTCTATTCCAAGTGCGAACTTGCAGTTTTATACAGATTCTCCTTTGCTTCTAAGATTTATCCTGGGAATTATTTAGACTTTTAGAACTTTCACTAGTTCGTATCTCAGCCTATGTTAGGTGTTTCTTGGTGCAGTGGTTCTCAAAATTTTCTGTGCTAAGAACTTTCTCAAGTGTTGTTGTTAAAGATGAAGATTCCTGGGACCCTATTTTCAGAGAGGTTGATTGGGGGAGGGCCTCAAATTTGCATTTTATTTCCTACCAGGTGACTTTGAAGCAATCACTTTGAGAATTAGAAGGTATGGGAGTTACACTCTCAGAGCAGAGAAGGAACAGCCTACATTTTGATTCAGCAGACCGGAGTTCATGTCCCAGCCACAGCACTAACTAGCCATGTGACCTTCAGTGGTTCCTTGAACCTTCCTAAGACTCCCCATCATGGCGCAAATTTCTGTCTTGTGCTGGTAAGTGCTGAAGACAGAAGAGGCAACATTAATGAGAGCCTTTGTAAATCGCAAAGCCTCCATAAATGACATTTAGAATATTCTTACTGCTGAGGCACCTGACAGAGGTGGCCAGTTTACATCCTCAATCTTATTTATCATTTAGAAGATATTTACTGCACGTTTACTCTGCATAAGGCTTCATGGCGGATGTACTTCCCCTGGCCTATATACAATCCTGTAAGGGGATTTCAGGCCTCACAAATGGGCAATTAAACCTCCAGCCTCTTCCTGAGAGTTCTACCCTCCATCTGACATGCAGAACTTCCCTTTGATGATTCAGCTGGCACCTCTATATGGAAATGTTCCCTTCCCACCCTCCGGGGAGGGGTGCTTTGTCTCATTATGAGCTCCACAAAGGAGGAGCATGGCAGGCTTTGCTGTATACTGCACACTGTTAATTTTTAATGTGGGAAGCCAGACTCTGCTGGCTTTATGTTACTGATTGTGCAGCAGGCCTTTCACCTACTATGCAATGCACCCCTTTAGCTGCTCCAGAAAGGTGGCTTTTCCTTGCTAGAGATCTCAAGATGGCAAGTTGTTTAGTTATTGTCCAACAAGGGGACGCATGATGAAACTCTGCTCATTGTAAAGGGATGGTCTGAAAAAGCCTCAAAAGAAGGATAGGTTGTGTGATTGGCTGACAGATGAGGGACAAAATACACTAAGAGAAGGGAAAAACACCACCAACTATGATGTGGAAAGTGGCTCAGGAAAGAAGGAACCCTGAAATGCAGATGGGTTCAAGACCCACCTTGCTTAAAAAGCTTTAGGTGTCCCCGACCTCCTTTCAACAGCAAAACCTTATCCGTGGGAAATAAGACCTTCACCGTCCAGTTCCAACCCACCTGTCTGGTCTCTGCGCTCTGGTCACAATGAATTTCAGTGTCTAGAACGAGGTAGGGTCTTTCACACCTGCCTCTGCTTGGACTTCTTCCTCTTCCATCTGCCATTGCTGCTTCCCCTCTCTCTCTTCTTTCTCCAGCCCCTGCAGACAGAATGAACTATCCTCTCTTCAGTCTTCCCTGATCACCTTCACCAGGTAAATAGTTCTCCGTTTGAAGCACCTGTAACCTTTGTTTTACTCATAATTATGTTTACTCAAGTTTCCCAATATTTATTGAGTATATACTATGTGACAGGCACTATCCTAGATGCTGGGGATAGAGCAGTGAGCAAAACAAAGCCACCTGCCTCCTAAGCTTAATGACTTGCGTGTTGTCTGTTTTCCTGGGAGACAGGAGAGCAGGGTCTTGTCTATTTAGTGCATCACCGTATTCCCACAGCCTAGAACACTGCCCAGCACATAGAAAACACCTAATAAATATTTGCAGAAAACACCTAATGAATGTTCGCAGAATACAGAAGGCTTTACTTTAATACTAAATTGTACTAAAGGATGCTGGTCAGGTATCTGTTTTGTGTAACAGACCACAGGCAATTTGAGGGTAGAGGCCACATCTTCTTTCCCGCTTGCATCTGCAGAGCAGAGCCATGTACCTGGCACGGAGCAGATGCTCTTGAATAAATTAAAACTATGTAAGCTTATTGCTCTAGCTACATTCCATGCACTTTATATTCAGACGCTAGTTGGCCAACTTCGGTAATTATTCATCCTGAGACAGCTTAAGATCAAAGTGTTACCCTAAGAAGCCTTTTTCTAACTTCAGGCCTTCAGACAGATGTGGGAATAGGCAGAATCTGTGCATAGGGGTCTCACTGCTGCCGATTAGGCAGTTTGGCTGGTGGTAGAAAGGGCTTTGGAGTACCCACTGTTTGCCATAGAGACTGCTGCAAACTCACCAGTATTTTTCAGTATTAGGAGGGTTGGTTGATCTGGGGAGTCACTCATCATGTAGAAGATTCTGAAATTCCAACAGTTGATGGTTCTCCAGGCACAAAACTGCAGAGATTTCTCGGCTGTCCACCTATTTTCAAACTCTTTGGGGCTGCTGCACCATGGCCTGAACTTGATCCTCCTTGCTATCCATTATGAACACTTGGGCCAAGAGTTCAAGTATGAACAGCCACCGTTTGTTTATTCCTAATATGCAAAGAAGGCGTTCCAGATACTACAAGGTGATGGCATATTCACAGAAGCATTTAAACAACTGACTGTCAACATATTTTAAGGAGTTTGGAAGACAAAATACATTCTGCAAGTGACATATCTCAGAGGATCTAAAAAGGACTTTTCAGTCACTAAATGTGTTCAAGTGAGGGAAAGAGGCAATTTGGTTATAATCCAGATAAATGGGGAAAAGTAAAATTGTAGGAAAAAATATTATACACAATTCATCAAGGGGGTAATCGCCTGTGAAATTCTGAGAGCTGACCATGAGCACTAGATACTGATTTAATTCTCCACGTAGGCACTTCTTACACACACACACATATACACGTTTTGCAAAGAGAATGAACACGGTAGATGAGACCATGAGGAAACAGCTGAATAAGAGCAAAAGCAAATGGAAAAGGCAGAGAGAAGGTCATGAAAAAGAAGAGATTCAGCAAAAATGAGACTTTGAGTTTACAAAAACTGGGAATACTCTACATAATATACCCTGGGCAATTACCCAAGAGGGGAGAAAAGTATCTATTCAAAACTTGCCTGATGACACCTCCAGGATGAAGTGTCAACATTTTGGGTAACAGCATAAGTGACAACACCCTAAAGGCCCTTTTCAGAATTCCACTGGAATGTTTGTGAACCCCACAATAGTTCACCTACATTCAACAACGTACTTCGAGATTCTGTTTAAAAAAATGCCCATTCAGAAGCAAGGCCGCCTATGGTAAGTTTCTACCCCGAGTGAATTTTTATGGCCAAATTAGAAAGCCTGGAAAAGAGAGATTGTAATGAAGGTGCTGACTCAGCAGTGAATTGCAGAATGGCAAATGGGATAGTATTTTAATGAAGCCAGAGCTGAAATGCATCCTCTCTGAGATTAGTATATCTGACAAAAAATAAAAAATAAGAACATTCAGCTACCCAAGCTAAAGCGTTTTGCCAGTGGTCAGCAGAAAGGGGATTTTTGCATAAATAGCAAGATTGGGAGATAAGGTCAGAAAATTTTAAAGGGATTACACAGTTTATAGGCCTAAGCATTTGAGCTGTGGAACTCCAAATTGGATTCAGTCTCTTTTTGCCTAACATGTTCCAGAGGGTGTTCTTTAGCATGGCCCCTGGCAGACATTGATGCTCTTTACATGGTCATTCCCATCCTTACAGTAGATCTTCCCGGTTCGTTAGCAAAAATTGTCTCTTTAATTAGCTCATCTAACTGAAATTTCTTTAGCATCTTTCGTATACCAGGTACTTGGGATACCCTGATAATCAAGATCAGCCCCTACCCTCAAGAATGTCATAGTTTACAGTGGAATGCAGCCAACAGACAACTAATTTCAGCCCAGAGTGAATGGTGCAACAACAGAGATGAGTAAGGAGAGAGGACTATGGGAATGCAGAGATGGGATATTTGACCTGGGTTGAAGGAGGTCAATGAAATGAAAGGTTTAAGCTTTGACTTATGGATCTTAGCATTGACTTCGCCTTTAGCACACTTTTCTAGAAAGATTAACAAGTTCAAAGTGCAGCATCAACTTCAGACATTAAAATCAGTTTAATGCCTATATATGGGTAGAACCAGCCGGTGATGGGGAAGAGAGTAAGCACTGGCCTTAGAATCAGACCAGGACTGCAGGCTGGCTCACTATTTACTAGTTGAATGACCCTGAGCAAGCTTCTTAGCCTTGAGTTCCTATGAAATGGGAATAATAATGACCACTCATATGAACACTTGGAGATTCGAAGAAAATAATGTATGTGATGCACCTGATGGAGAATGGAGAGCACCAAGAACACCCTCAATAAATTGGTACCTGCAGTATCACATCTGCTGTTGCAGCCGCTATGCTTAACAATATTATTAGACAGAAGTAATTATGGTTCTTCAATTTGAAGTCACCAGGTACAGGAGAGTTTTCATAGATCTGCCTCTATTCCTACATCTCTTAATGTATTATGATTGAAGGAGACGGTTCATCAAAATAGTATAAGGTGGAATAAACTTTCTGCTATGATGAAATTATGTATATAGTAAATAAGCCACACATAGTTATTGAATGATTAAGATGTGGCCACTGTGAATGAAGATTTGAATTTTTAATTTCATTTCATCTTAATTAATTTAAATATTAAATTAGATAACCATGCTATGGTCTGAACGCTTGTGTCCCTCCCAAATTCATATGTTGACATCCTAATTCCCAAAGATGATGATAATAGGAGGTGGGGCCTTCAAGAGATGGTGAAATCATGAGGGTGGAGCCCTCGTGAGTGGGTTATGCCTGATGGAAGAGGCTCCAGAGAGATTCTTAGCCCCACCTCTTCTGCTATTTGATCATCCAATGAGAAGTCTGAGACCCAGAATGGGGCCCTTAGTGCATCATGTTAGCACACTGATCTCAAACTTCCAGCCTCCAGAACTGAGAGAAACAAATGTCTATTGTTTATCAGCCACCCTGTCTGGAGGTATCTTGGTACAGAAGCCGGAATGGACTAAGACAAAACACGAGTAGCTACTGGCTACCGAATTGCAGAGTGCAGTTCTAGGGTGATGGTTAAACATAAAGATACCCAGATCCCACCGTAGACCCAGTCAATCAGGAAGAACGATGAGAATTTGCATTTTTATCAAGTACTAGAAGGTCCTTAAGCATGCAGATACTGAGAACCACTGCTCTCTTCCTCTTTGTGGTTTTGATTTCATAGCCGTCTGTTTGTAGAAGGGCCTTGAGGTTATTAATTAAAAGAGAGGTTTCCTTAGAGGGTATCGCTATGCTAGGCACTGTAGGCAGAACAGAACCTAGGTATAAGATGTATTTCCCGTTTTAAAGGAATTTTTGGTATTTTGTAGCCTAGTTAAGGCTTATGCAGGTGAATGATCTCTCTCCTGTGGAGTCATCAGGAAAGCCATCCTAAGGAGGCAAGCATGAGAACAGAAAGTAAAAGGGCAGGAGTGAGTGTGGTCAGAATACAAATTTAGAGACAACTGCAATAATACTAACAGACTTTACTGTCTCATCTAAATGGGATAATAATAATTACATTAATTATTTTCCCAATGACCCTAAGAGTAGGTAATACTATCACCTTCCATTTCACATCTAAGGAACTGAGTTAAGTAATTTTCTCAAGATCATAGAGCTTGACCATTAAGTAGTGTCAAAGTCAGCCAGGGAAAGCAGTAGATCCAGGGTTAAAGGAAGCCATTAAATCTTAACTGACCTGATTGAAATACTAGTCAAATATTTGCTGCAGAAGAGATATTTAGAAGACACAAAAGATGGAAAGGACAACATCAACAAAATAATAGCTATCATTTGTTGAGCACTTACTACTGCCAGGCACTCTGATAGGATTTTACAATTCATCATTCAGATTTCTCCCAACAATCCTCCAAGATAGGCATTGAACAATGAGGGATCAAGAAATTAGCAAGCACGTACCAAAATAGCCATGGGTGGGAACCATTTCAGATGAAGAGAATTTTCTCTCTTTAGTTCGCCAATATGCTCCTTAATTTAGGTCTCCAGTACAGAAAATCATGCACCAGTAAAGAGAAGTATGCAGTACTCATGTAATAGTGCCAACATCACAGTTCAGTTCAAGCATATGTACTGAAATGACACATTCTGTTGATTTCTTAAACATGTAGGCTGTGTCTTTCACCTCTGGGTCCTATTAATTAGTGAATTCAGGAACCTCTAGGGGCACCTTCTGATATGTCAACATCCGTTGGTAGTTTTCCATTATATATTAAGGGATTCCTCTGCACACACACACACACACACACACACACACCCAACCCAATACAGAAAACCGCAAACAGAAGAGAAATATCTATAAAACAGATTTTAGGTAGAAAATACTTTTTCAGTAAGTACAGAAGTATTTCTCAAAATATGGTCTATATAATATGAAAAATAAATTTACCAAGACACTAATATACCAGGGGGTTAAGTTCTTTATCCCCATAATCTTTTGAACATTAGACAAGGTTTTCGATTTACTATATTAAGCAATGTGTTTCAAACAGAGTATACAGTACTTAATCAGAGCTGCATGAGGGGATCATGCTTCAACAGTGACCAAGAGTAAATGTATTTTAACAAATGTAATTGCTTTATCTCCCATATCTCCCAGAAGTTTTTAAGGACAAGGCAAAGTGAAAACTTTAATTGTAATTTTCTTTTCCCCAAAATAACCAAAGGGTGATTATTCATTCTTCTGGGTTCTATCTGTATCTTAACATATGCAGTCTTTCAAACGTGGGTTTATTTTAGCAGAAGGTGAAACTACAGAATATACATGAGAAAAAAACATTACTATGATCCTACACACCATCAAAGAAGCCAGGGACCATCTACTTGTTTATTGGCAAATGGTATCAATTTACATAGGAGCTCCTATTCCTTGATATTAGCTGCTCAGAACATCACTGGAGAAAAATTTTGAGACTGGCTCTACGGAGAAAGAAGGTATGTATAGGCATCGACCTGTCATGTCTGATGTGGTGAAAGCAACGGAAATGGTGGTCCAATTACTTTAAATTACTTGAAACTAATTTTGTTCACACTTTACCTCAGTGATTAATAATGTGACTGCCGCACTGAAACGCAGTCTAATCAAGGTTCTACGGCAAGACCATAGCTGAAATAGTATGTAGATGCTTGTTGGCTAACATCCAAATCAAAGACTTGCCCACTGCATCAAACTGCAATCATCCTATGTTTCTCTTTCTTTTTCTTGTTTTTTCCAGATCAACAGTACTTTGTTTAAATTCATCTAAACACACTAGAAAAGACTGATCAATACATAGACAAGAACAGTCCTTCAGAAGATTACACGGGAAGAAAAATTGCTATGCCCTTGAAAGGAAAGCTACTTTTATTTACGTTAATAAACTTTATTTGTTCTCTAGCCATTAAGTTTATAGAAATTAAAAGTCTTGACTATTTGTCTTTTGCCAACGTGAATTTAAAAGTGGCTTTAAAAAATCTCATTAACGTTGTGCTTCTTTTTTCTGTCCCAAGCTGATTCAATACAAAACAGATTACCTCCTGTCTGTGCCACTAAAGTGCACATAAATATTTCACAAACCAGTTTATCTAAAAATTTTGTCATTCGTCATTCTGAGTTTGGACACAGAGCTCACTATAAAACACTTTAGGTTTTTCAGATAACATAATCATGGAGGCAAGAGTATATTTCCTGTTTTGATGCTTGTCTGGGCTCAAAACCTTCCTCTTGGAGTGTTTTCAGAATTTCACTCTGTCAGATTGGTACATACATAGTTAACAACACTTGCAGAGAATGACTCAAAAATACTTAATTGAGGTAATCTGAAGGTCAGAATTCTGACAGAGGGCCCACTATTGAGCCAGAGGGGAAGGGGAAAATAAACTTGGCTTTTACTGATTCAGATGGAAAAAATGATAGTCCTGACATGAACATCCAGCACACTGAGAAACATGCAGAAGAGAGTGAAGGAGGCTTAATGAAGTTACGATTAGGACACTGAAGTTAAGGGCTCTCTCTTCTGCTAGTTTATCCATCAAAAGGGACGTGAGACAGCTGCTGGCTCCAGACCTGTGATTGGCAAACATTTTCTGGAAAAGGTCAAATAATGAAGAATTCCTGCTCTGCGGGCCGGATAACCTCTGTTTCAACTATTCAGTTCTGCTGTTGCAGTGTCAAATCAGCTGCTCATAGATGATACTGACACAAATGAGTGTGACTTTGCTCCAATAAATCTTTATTTATGAAAACAACTGGTGGGCCAGCTGTTGTTGGCTGACTCCTGCTCCAGAGGACTAAAAACCATGGATCTCAAGGGGCTCCCCTACCACCCCCAGGCTGCATACTTTTACCCTTTATCCAGTGCTCCCGCAGATTCTTCTAGTCACATGGCTTCCTTGCTGTCTACCAAGCCTTTCCTCCTTCAGACTAGACTGTGAGCTTTTTTGAGACCAAAGTTTGCACCCTTCTCATCTCAGTCCCCAGCAAATTAACAAAGCTTACAGTATGGCAGGTGCTCAGTAATTGCTTGTTGAGTGAGTAAGTGATTGAACAAAAGTCAGGCCCTTTCCCAGTGTCTGGGATTCCTTCCTTCAGTCAGCGTTGGCTTGGCTAACTTCAAAGATGCAGGTATTTCCCATTGAAACTACAGGATTCTCCCTTTACCTCTATGCGTGCAAAATGCTCTCTGCTGATACAAAATACATATATGAAGTTATAGCACACATTTACTTAAATAACATGAAATCAAAGGTGCTTACTTTGTAAAAGAGAAAAAGGAATGTGCAAATGGGAGAAAAAAGGAGATGAGAAAAATCATTTGGTTGCAAATTCCTGAACTTCTCTCAAATTTAGGCCATCTCATCTCAATGATTCCAGGGTTTAAGAGTGTATTTTTCGGGCTTCCCTGGTGGCGCAGTTGTTGCGCGTCCGCCTGCCGATGCAGGGGAACCGGGTTCGCGCCCCGGTCTGGGAGGATCCCACATGCCGCGGAGCGGCTGGGCCCGTGAGCCATGGCCGCTGAGCCTGCGCGTCCGGAGCCTGTGCTCTGCAACGGGAGAGGCCGCAACAGAGGGAGGCCCGCATACCACAAAAAAAAAAGAAAAAAAAGAGTGTATTTTTCATTCCGCATGACCCTCTATGCAAGCCAACGACTGTCATCTTATATTTAATGGAAGAAAGCGTAAACTTAACTAACCCTGATAATTTGTCTTGGTAGGACTTTTCGTTTGATGAGCCCTCATACCCATCTCTAATCTGGCAGAAATATGGCCATATGTATATAGTATCATGTCATCAAGATTCAATAAGGGGAAACTGACATCACCTTTATGAGCAATTTATCCATTTTACACATTGCCAAGTTGAATTTGAAGTCAACACCTGGAATAGAAGCCATTCCACAATATTGTATGCATCACATGTTCAAGGTTGGCAGACTCATGGAGAAGTAGGGACTCTCATGGAACGCTGGGAGGCTAGCTGTTTGGACCTCACAATACAGTGGGCAGGCAATTCTGAACCGGCAATGCCACAAAGCAAACTTCAGCAAGATGAATGCCAGTGAAAAAGATGTGCTAAAGTCTGAAGCCTATTTCCTATCAATCTCGGCTGTGAGGATAATAATGGACTGGCAAAACCATTTGACTGGGGCCTGGGTATTTGGGCTGCTCTTAAGGCCAGGTTTTGTAACGGGGCTGTGTGAGGCCTCAACACAGATTTTAATTACAGCCAGTTCTTACTGAAGGTATTGATGTCTGGAACTTGTTAAATTTAAGGCTGAGAGGATATATCTGAGAGTGAAAAGACTCAAAATGTGAAAGCTGCCCAGGTCTCAAGGGGCTCCCTGTGGGCCAAAAAACAAGATACAATTTTTCATGATTATAACCCCAGGCTTTTAAACCAAAGAGCCTTATTCCTGTTAATAAGAAAACCAAAGGTTGTGTCTGGCTATCCAAGCAGCAGGTGAATATGATAAGGACAGTTCTAAAATGAAATTTGCAGCCAAAGCTATTTGGAGATAAACTAAAGATGCCAGCCCTATTTGGAAATGACTGAAGAGACCACATATGAGTTTTTATTATCTTGGTTAAATAAATGGGAAACATAAAACCTGAGAGATGAGACCATAGGACTTTTTAGTCATTTCTATCGATTGGAAGACAGCTCCTAAAGGACGCCAAACTATTTAAAAAACCAACTGTAACTTTTCCTGTTTGTGTGCCTTCCAAGCAAGGTTTTTTGCTTTCCTCTCTACAGCAATTGGGAGAATTCCATTTACAGTGAAGAAAATGTTAATTTACCAGATGTTCTTCATAGAACAGTGATCACCTCTTTTGCAGTTATTTTTAATATCTTGTGGCAATGACTTTCTGATTTAAGATCACAGACCTATCAAAGTTTCCTGCCCGCCACTGAACATTGACTTCAGCATGGATTTCGATGGGATGATCAAGAGCATGTTTTAAAGCACAAAGACAGCAAACAAAAATAGAGAAAAGCTACTAAAAAATAAATGTAATAAATAAATAAATAATTTTCCCGGATCCTTTCTGAATATGCTCTGAATGCGTGTTTTCAAAACCTACTGATTGCTTCTGACGTTATACTGAATTTTAACACACACGTTGAACTAGCATTACCTGGCACCCCAACATAAAAGTTTGTTCAGATTACAAAAAAGAACGTGAGAACACTACTTTTATGAAGTCAGAAAAGCACAACTAGTTAATGGTGATAGAACCAAAATAATTTGAGTTCTAACACACCTCCCTCATTTAGTACTTAAAAATAGGTATAAACCTGAGAGAAATAACCTCTGTGCTTCGGTTTTTCTCTATAAAATGGGCATGTTAATATCTACCTTAAGTTTAAAGATAACATGAATTAAAGGTAACACAAGACTTAATTTTTTCTCTGGCATATAATTTATACTCAATAAATTATGTGACTCATTATTATGAAAAGGAAGATGATGATAATGTTTAGCATTTCAAAGTTTAAATTTATTGTCAGTCATCCTAGCTCAAAATGTAGGTTTCCTCTTTTGGAGACAATACAGTTAAAACAGGTTAACATTAATGGAGCAATTTACTATACAGCAGACACCGTGCTAAGAAACATTTAATCATTTTCTCATTTAGTGGGGACAACAGCCATATATTCCATTTCCATTTTGCAGATAAGAAAAACTGAGGCCTGAAAAAGTCAGAAAATTTTCCTAAAGTCTCACATTTAATATGAAGCGAATCCAGGAGAAAAACAAAGCCCCGAACTGAGCAAGCAAACAAACTAACAAGCAAAATACGACAATAAATGGAAAAAAACATCCATTTCAAATCAACGGTCATGAGCACTAAGTAACACTGCCTATAAATTCAGATTGCACGCCTACCTTTGGGTCTTCTTCCTTGCTTCCGAGACTCTGGTGTGAAGAGGTAAGCTTGAAGGTCAAAAGCTCAGAGATACAATGACTGCTGTTCTAACAGTCTCTTCCTTCCTCGGGACCTTATCTCAGGATCGTCCCCAATTCTGCCTCAGGAAAGCTGATTAGGTACTTGTGCTTTACTTACCCTATTCTCATCTACTAGCGTGTTCTGACATAGCTCTTAGTTTCTTCAAAAAACTCCAGAATCAGAAACGGCGCCCTTGGGCCAAACGCAATCTGCCTGACCCAGGGGTTTAGACCGCCTGGTACTTGAAGGGGGTGCCGGGAGTAACAACCTAATTATTGCAATCACCTGCCTGCCATCACCGTTGTGTTCCTGACTGCTGCCAGGTGCTAAGCTGGCAGGCTTGGATCAGTTAGTAATTGTAACCAAAGCTGAATGCAATTAATTATATAACTTTAAGCTGTTCACATTTAATAACTTCAAAATTACTTCATGAAACTGAGATGTGGTAGAGGATTGCAGCAAATAAAGGAAAATAGCTGCAATTAAGGTTTCTGTCAGTATTTTTTTCAGGTTTGGATCTAACTTAATCCTCATATATCTTGTGTATGCTCAACTCATACTATTTACCTGTGGTTAATGATACGATTTGTTAATTTCCAATTTGTGGCCCAAGACTGAAAAAGATGGTGGTTTTTCCTCTCATAGACCACGAGGGAGGATGACTTCTCCCTTGGGCCATGCTGTAATAGGTCTTCAGTGAGGCACAGGGGAGTGCAGTGGATTATGGGCAAGGGGGTCATACACTTTAGGGTGTGAGTCCTGGCTTCAACCTTAAATAACTGGGCAAGTGAGAACTTCACTCAGCCTCCATTTCCTCCTCTGTAAAGTAGGGATAATATTAACTCTGGAGAAAGTAAGCAAGATAGAGTCTACAAATTGATTGACCCAATGTCTGGCACAAAGTCGATACCTGATCAATGCTAAAGTGCCACCACTGTCTGCTAACATCTGCATAGCTCAGGGGATTGGCAATCCTTCTACTGAGGTTCTGTCATAGCTATAGCTTCCCCACCGATCAGGTACTATAGTGTGATATAGTTGTTAGTGACTCAACAGTCTATTGTACACGAGTTCCTGCCACCTAATGAGGTGTACGTCCAGGGACCAGTAGTGTAACTTCTTCAAGTCTCAGTTTCCACATCTGAAAATGAAGAGAAATGTTACCTAGTTCGTAGGGTTGGTTTGATGACTAAATGCAATAAGGCACTAAATGTCCCAAGTGCACTGGACAGATAATACTAGATGTGTGTGTGTGTGTGTGTGTGTGTGTGTTGAAGGTTAGGGGAGAAGTTATTTGAGAATGACCAAAGTTCAAGAAAAGGGAGAGGAGAACTACTCCCAGGACAGTAAAGAGAAAAGACATCTGTGGGCCTCCAAAGCAGGAAAATCCCCTTGTTTTCCTTGGCAAAGCCTAGAGCAGTAGCAAAAAGACTGGATAGATGCCTATATAGATGCCTATATGGCTCCCCTAAGAAGGATGGTTTCCACTCTCACATGGGGATGAGAGAAGAGAAACAGGAGCCTCAAAGAAATGGTAAGTGTTTAAGTGAGAGGATAAGACCGTTGCCAGCTGCAATCATAATAGGCATTTAAATTCCCAAGATCTGGGCTTCCCTGGTGGCGCAGTGGTTGAGAGTCCACCTACTGATGCAGGAGACAAGGGTTCGTGCCCCGGTCCGGGAAGATCCCACATGCCGCGGAGCGGCTAGGCCCGTGAGCCATGGCCGCTGAGCCTGCGCGTCCGGAGCCTGTGCTCCGCAACGGGAGAGGCCACAACAGTGAGAGGCCCGCGTACCGCAAAAAAACAAAAAAACAAAAATAAAATAAATTCCCTAGATCTTACTACAATCTAGAAGCAAAAGAAAGCCCCAGTAATGATGGTAGCAGGAAGTGGCTGAATAGTCATTAAACCCATTTCTTTTTCTTGGGTGGACAAAGAAATTAACTTTACCAGATCTGGCCAATGGAATATAGGCAGAAGTGATGCATACACCGTCCAGGTCTCTGAAACTCTTCCAGTGAGGCTCTTGGCTCATTAGCTGATTGAATGCATAGGATACAGTTGAAGAATCTGAGGATGTCTTAGAAAATAGACAGAAGGATCCAGTGACCCTGAACCACTACATGAAAAGTCACTTGCCAAATATGCAATGAAACTATAAGACCGAGACATATAAATGTATATGATATTGAGCCACGAAGAATTGGACGCTGTTTATTACAATGGCTAGCATTAATTACTCTGATAAAACACCTGACATAGAATTTTTCATCAGCCCTAAAATGTGGAGGATAGAAACAAAATTAATTTAAGGAATATGTCAAATATGATATGTATGACACACACCTAAGTTTGTACATAGATTTATTATTACAAAAATTAGATTTTCTTTGCAACAGTCTAAGTAACATATGGGCAATAGGCATTATAAAAGGGAAGTATTTTAACACCATGCGTTGTTCTAATAACGAATTCATTAGAGTCATATGATAGGGTTGTCTCACTCAAGAAGCATGTTAAGGTTAGAGTGGCAGTCTCAGCCACCGTACCATGAGAACACCACAGATTGATCAGACCAGCATCTGATTCCTAACCACCCCATGAAGTGCTCTCTGAAAATATGCATGATGCTAATACCTGGAGGTTTGAAATAAATAAAATATGAACAAACAAAATAAACTTGTCTTTGAGAGCTCAATTCCAAAGCCCTTCAAAGCTATAGGAGAGCTTTTCAAATTATATCTAAGAAACACCGTCATTTCTATCCATATCTTTCAGCTTTCCCAACAAAGTTCCCATTCTCTCCAGCCCCTCATCTTGCTTCTTTCTCAGCTTCTAGTTATGACCATCCTGTTCTCCTCAACCTGCAGCAGTTTATAACTGCTCCTTGAATGTGTCCTATGGCATGTCATAAACCACTTTATCCATTTCACTGATCTGAAGCATCTGGGAAAGAAATTCTATTAGAACCCTAATTGGGTCTGATGTGAATAGTTCACTATTGATCTATAGGGAGACACACCTGACAGAGCACTGGATCACATTAGATTTGATAACATTGAAAAAGATTCGCTAAGAAAATTATGCTACATCTAAACACCAAGGAGAAAGGGACAGCAGAGCTATGAGCAGAGTGCGGCTTGTTTTACCTATTCATGGGTCAAAAGGATAACTACTGACTTGCTGCCCATCATTCCCTGTACTTGCAGTATTCAGACCCAGCTTTCCTCTGGAGAACAAAGCCTCCCTCACTCTCAGTTCTTAGGATCCCACCTTTCAGTCCCTCCTCCTCCCAGTTTCAGGACTGTGCACAGGATCCAAGTGTGGCCAGACTTAGGGAGTATGCCATCCCCTGCCTTCTCTTTGGTTCAGGGAGGTTATGGTAGTAATCTGGGTTTGAAGGAATTACATTGAAAGATGTACTCTTTCCATTGGAAATTCTAACCTGGCAGTACATAAACCTGGAGGTGGTGGAGGCCACCTCGTTACTACTTGGAAGTGGCTACCTAACAATGTAGCCCAAACAGAGGAGAGGTGAGCCAAAGCACAATTCATGGTGATTCTGTTTGAGCCCCTGGATTGAGCTGTATTGTACATAAGCAAATAAATTACCTTTTATGCTTCATCCAGTTGGAATTAGGTTTCTCTAAAAGCAGCAAGTCTGATATCATGGGACTGAATTAAACTGATAGCATGAGGGTCAGATTTTCGTGGCAGTGGTGTATTCGGTCCTCATTTATTTTTAGCTGTCCAAAATTGTCTCACTCACTGATTTGTACCAGTGTCACCACAGTGGTGATCACTTCTTGAGGGACTTTCCAAAAAGTCATGAGCTTTTTACCTTAGTAAAAATTATATGGATTCCAGAGAGAGTTGGCAAAATTGTAAAAATTGCAGATTCCTAAGCCCTACGTGGAGAGATTCTGATTTAGGATGTCTTTTGAGCACTCCACAAATCACCAGTTTCAACAAGCAGCCTAGATGATTCCGGTACAGGTAGCCAGACTCTATGAAGTAGAACTATAACAAGCGGATCAGAACTCGGGGACTGGGGCTTCCCTGGTGGCGCAGTGGTTGAGAGTCCGCCTGCCGATGCAGGGGACACAGGTTCGTGTCCCGGTCCGGGAAGATCCCACATACCGCGGAGAGGCTGGGCCCGTGAGCCATGGCCGCTGAGCCTGCGCGTCTGGCGCCTGTGCTCCGCAAAGGGAGGGGCCACGACAGTGGGACGCCCGCATACCGCAGAAAAAAAAAAAAAAAAAAAAAAAAAAAGAACTCAGGGACTAAAATGATATACAAATGAACTTAACATCCTGCTTCTACTGCCTACAGGCTACACCTTGGACAAATGGCTTAATCTTTCTATGCTTCAGCTTCCGAATTTACAAATGAAGATAAAGCAGAGGGCTTTGCAAGATAATGTTTATAAAGTATTTAGCACAGAGCCTGTCATACTGTAAGCCTCCAACAATGGTATCTACTGGTAATTCGTTTACATGGATTAGCTTCTCAGATAAACCAATTATTACTAATTAGAATATAGAAACATATAAGACCTGTAGCAATGAGACACAGGATATATAAGTTTTCGTGTGGAAAAGACGCAGGCTCAGCCTGATAAAACTTCTGTTGTACAAAGGACAGGAAAATACCAAAAAAAAAATGCCTACCTTACCTATTATCTTGCCTAAAGCCACTTAGGACATTAAGCTTACCAATATAATTTTAGTCCTTACTGAAAACTTTTGTACATTAAAAAACAATGGTCTAAACAGGGAAGTGAGCAAGGCAATGGAACTGGTTTAGCAGCTTGGTGTATACAAGGGAGGATGTTAATGGCGAAAGTTTTGGAGGAAATAAGAATACCTGTACAAGGTACAGATCTATATGGCATCCTGATAGGGCTTTGAAGGAGCATCAGTTGTCCTGGGTTTAAATTACTGAGGCCCCATTTAGTACACATGCCATCACATTGATAAGTCACTTAGCTTCTGGTTTCCAGTATATAAACTGAGGAAAATGAAGCCAATCTTGTCAGGTTGTGTTGAGGACTCAATGAAATACATGACATAAAATGTTTAATAGAATGCTTGACATATGATGAATGTGCTATTATTGTTATTACTGTGGTTTTACTGTGGAGATATTATTTTTAAAAAATAACTGTCAAGATGAGGGTAAGTTTTTGCAGAAAAAAACATACAAAGTATTTCATATTTCTACAAACATGAGAGTGAGGAGAAGAAACAATCAGAAAGAACCAAAGCCATTAATTTCAATAAGTGGAAAAGAAATGAAGACAAGAAAGGCTTAAAAAAAGTACTTCCTGACAGTCCAGTGTTGCATGACCTCGTTTCCTAGGTTGGCTTTTGCCCAGGCACGTGGTGGAGCAAAAGAATCCACCAGCACCCACAATGGCTTTGATGTTAATGGATCTCCAACGGCTATCTCCCAAATCCATTTTTTTTTTTTTTTTTTTTTTGCGGTACGCGGGCCTCCCTCTGCTGTGGCCTCTCCCGTTGCGGAGCACAGGCTCCGGACGCGCAGGCTCAGCG
>NC_041231.1:26404927-26468565 GCF_002837175.3 Physeter macrocephalus
GGGCCCAGCCGCTCTGCGGCATGTGGGATCTTCCCGGACCGGGGCACGAACCCGTGTCCCCTGCATCGGCAGGCGGACCCCCAACCACTGCGCCACCAGGGAAGCCCCAAATCCATTTTTTAATGATTAGCCTTTGCTGCCATAACAGTGCAAAAAAAAAAAAAAAAAAAAAAAAATCAATTCCACAATTCTCTCCTTTTCCAAAATGGCTGGGCTTCGGTTGGTAAAGCAATGACTTAAGTTAATGGCTGAGGTGGGACTTTGAGTATGTTCTTAAAGGATAATCACTAGGCTTCTTCTTGGGATGCATCTGTTTTTAACCAATTTCTCAACCTCTGAGTGTGGTAATTAAACAGAAAGGTGTACTAAACATAAATAGCGGAACCTGAGAACCACCTTCATTAGTCTCCGTATCTTCGGTAATTGCAGGTGTGTGTTAATGAATTACATGAGTGGTAAAATAAAACTAAAGGCAGCTGCATGTGTTTACAAAACTGCAGCTGCAAATTACAGGTATCCGCAGCATCCGTAATTCATCCATAATTGACAATTTTCATATTACTGGGATAAAGAATCAAGTCATGTGGATGATGAGAGTATTTGCCTCTCAGCACTAGATTTTGCTTCATTTCCTTTGCAGCATCCCCAATGAAATAATCACAGTTTTTCAGGTGGAGTTGAACCTCAGGGTAAAGGACCAAAGTGTATGGCAGACAACCTAGGCCCCAGTTCTGTCTCCATGCCTCCAAGTGCTACTTCCCCGTCAAGAGAGAAGTGAGCTTATTACACACAAGCTTTAGAAACACATACGCTGGGTCCAATTTTAGCGTTGCTACCTAGAAAACTGAGGTAAGTTTTCTATGTCTATGCCTCAATGTCTTCATCCATTAAATGGGATAATAATAGTGCTACCTCACAAGGTTGAGTAGTTTGAATTAATTAAGATTGAGTTCATGCATGTAAAGGGCTTCAAGTAATGGCTGGCACTGAGGAAGCGCTGAGTGTCCGTCTTTGGACATGATCCATTGGTCAGAAACCAGTAATCTATAAGAGAAGCAAATGATAAGCAAGTCTATCTGTGGCTATTCATTAGAAACACCAGGTAACAAAATCTCTCTTGCCTCTTCCATGGAGAGCCAATTTGTACCCAGGTACTGGGCAGAAGTCAAATACAAGAACACTGGCAGAAGTACAGAGTCCTACTTTTACTCAAAAAGATTTCTGCAGCAAATAATCAAAGATATCAAACAATGTACTTAATTCTCAGAAAGGTATATGCAATTTTTCTTTCACAACGACAGGAATATTTCACAATATTTTACATGTGTCTGGTACAATAGTTTACCAAGTGTTTTCTCTGCCTATGAGGTCTCATTTACTTTGCGCAAGAGGTCTGAGAAGCAGACAGGGCAGGTGCGAACCCCACATTATACCCAAGGAACATGACAACGAGAGGAACGAAATGTCTTTGCTAAATGTCTATCATTAAATGGATAAAGGAGCCAAGCGTGGAACTCACGTCCAGTATAGCTATGAAAAATATCTCCCTTTCCAATATTTTAAGGATGGTAAGGAAATTCTCAGGTCAGAGCCGGTAGTAGACACAGAGACGTGCATTTATGAGTATAGAGGGTTTGAGGGTGTTTCAAAGTCCCCACCCAACCTGTCAGTTCCAGCGTCCCCATATTCCCAGCCTGATTTAAGACATTTAAATCTGTTTAAACAGACACCTATTGTATAAATGTAGGCCTAACACTTCAGAAGTTATCATCTTTAGCATTTGATCAACAATGTGTTATCAGTTGAAGTATTTCAGCTACTGGGTTGTCCCCATGTGAGCTCTGCTAATAGAATGTCCTCCTCCGTCCCCAGCGTCCTCGCTACATTTTGGAATCAGCTGGGGAGAGTTCAAAAACAAGTGATGTCTGGATTCCACCCCTAAGACTCTGATATAATCGATCCAGTAAAGATACTTGCAGAACTTGTAAGGGAAATTCTACATTGAACCGTGTACAATGTTTTTGTTTGTTTGCTAGTTTCTTTGTAGTAGGATTTCTTAGAGCTTTTTAAAAATTCACGCATCGTGTGGGTCTCCAAGATGGGAAGTTCGTAGTGTTTGGCAAATTTATTTCACTCTCGAGTCCTTTGGGTGTCGAACATCTCCTGGGACTCTTGTTCCATGTTGACTAAATGAATTGTGCGAGAGGAGAAGGGATATTTTGATGGAGTCTGAATTCAGTAAGAGCCATAAGGCATCTCCTAAAAAGAAGGACACCATCGAAAGAAGATCGATCTGATGAAGACAACCTTTCTAGTCTAGAACCTCGTGACACAGCGTGGTCCTGGCACCAGCCACACTGGCAGCCCAGGGAAATTGTTAGATGTAGAATCTCAGGTCCCATTCCAGACCCATGAACCCGGACTGTATTTTGACAAGATCCTCAAGGGAGTCATAGATGCATTAAAATTTAAGAAGCCCTGCTCTAATCCACCATTGTTTAAACCCCTTCCTGGGTTTCATCCCTCCGGCTTTGCGGAAACCTTTGTGCGTCAACAGTATGTTCTTCTGCGGCGTATCTTCAACATTCCACCAAAAGACAGGAAAAGCCAGGGCTGTGGCTATACAGCTCCAGGGGGTGCCAGGCACGTAGAACATAATGTGCACAGTGTCCCTAGAGTTATATTAAACCCAAGAAGTATTTTCAAAATTGACACTATACTATGTGGAAGGTAGAGCCTTGGGATATCATTTTTTTCAAACAGCTCTTATTAATTTGAGTTTATCAATAGTAGTAAACACTTTTTGAGCACTTAATAGGGTTCAGGCATCTTAATGCCATTTTACAGTCATTATTTTACATTATCAATATAACATTGTAAGACATACTCTGTTACCATCCCCAGTTGCTGATAAGGACGTGGCAGTTGCTAAGGTTTATAAAGGAAGTCATGCTCAAGATCAAATAGCAGAGTTGGGATTTGGCTCTAAATCTAACTCCAGAGAGTATCTTCTTACTACAGAAAAACTGGATTAAAAAAATCTATAGGATAGAATACTGAGGTGGGAAACTACTAGGGATTATATTTGACAAGAGAGATTAATTCTAAAAAGTGTGGCTAGAATATGTTTTTAGGGGACGTGGTCTTGGTTTTCCCCAATTTGAAATTAAGAGCCCTGCATAAGTGAACAATGGTGAAACAAACATTTGCTACATGATTACAATGTCTAATCACGTTGACAAATAATTTGCAGTCATTTGAAATCTACAAATAGCTACTCCCTGTTTTATCCTCACAGCAGTCTAGTGGAAAGCTTTACCATCTCCATTTTTGGGGACAGATTAAGGCAGAAAAATTTAAGACTATTTCCTAAAATCGCAAAGTCCAGAAGTGATTGTGATAAGGTTCAAAACCAGATCTTAAACCCCTGAAATCCTGAGCTTCTTCCACTGTGGCACCACCCTCTTCCCAAACATCAGATAAATGTTAGGACCTTAAGAATAAAAGATGAGAGGTACACTTCTCAGTTGGCCAGCCCAGCCTGGACATTTGACAGACAGCAAACGGGAGGGCTCACGGAAATGAACCGATAAAACAACAATGACAAAATTGAGAAAATGCCTTCCAAGAATTTTTCACACTTTAGCAGACATTTGGTTCAAACAAATGGTCGATTTTGGTACCTAAGAGCACGGAAAGTTATTTTTCCACAGCCCTTAGATTTAATTTTTCTTCTCTCTCTTTCAAAAAAAAAAAAAATAAAATGTTTCTGCCAAATTTTCTCAAAAAGAAAAAACAACAAAAAAAAAACAAACTTAAGAAAGGGAAAGTCTCCTCCAGGCTTCCTGCTGACATAAAGCGCATGCTGGATGGTGGGCTGGTGACAAGCACTCTCATCAGTAGAGGCCCACAGGGACGGAGAGAGAGGAATTAGGCCAGGTCGTGGGAAACAGTGTCCAAGAACTCTAGGGTCAGCAGGGACCTTGGGAGGTCACTTAGTCCACTCCTCTGTCTCCAAGAAGGACTCACCTTTCCCCATTAATTCTGACCACCATAGAACAAATTCATTCTCTTTTAAAGAATATTGGGAAGCAGATTTTTCTGTGGATTGGCACCTGAAAACTTCTCCACCCTGACACACCTACTCTTGGTCTTAGTTATCAACTGGGAGTGACTTTGTCCTTCCTCCCCCTCAGCCAGCCACCCAGAGGACATGTGACAATGTCTGGATACTTTTTTTATTGCTGCAACTGGAGAGGAGATTGCTACTGGCATCTAGTAGGTAGAGGTTAGAGATGTCGCTAAACACCGTACAACACCCAGGATAGCGCTACAAGAAAGAATTATCTGGCCCCAAAGGGAACATGTGGAGTTGAGAAACTCACAGAAGAGAGAAGGGGAGGGTGTCATTCCTTGCATATTGCTGTACAATACAAGGACCTACCTATAGTAGGACTAAAGTTCCACAGTTCAGAAACACATTTCTTCATAAGATAATGTGGAACCCTTTTTTTTTTTTGGTAGTCAGAATGACCTAATTCTCTACTGACTAGCCAGTCTTAGCTATTGGATAGTAAGTTTCACAAAGGCAGGAACCATACACAGTTAATTTCTATTTCCCCAGCGCCTTCACATGGAATGACATATAGTAGATTGTTGGTTTTTTTTTTTTTTTTTTTTTTTTTTGCAAATCCCTATGTAAAAGTTCAAATCATCTAGTTCTGTGAAAACAGCTAGACAGATTTTCACAAAATTAGGGGCATGTGCTAGAGATGGTCTATCTTAAAATTACAGGCTATTTCATATACATGATATTTTGGGATCCCTGGGTGAGTCCTCTCAAAAAAGATGGATAGTCTTCCAGAGCACCAAGGAGTCTTTGTGACTGTAAATGGGGCACAACACGCCATATGCATGAAGATTTTGTAGATTAAAAAAAATAACTGTGGTTTCCAAAGTGAGTCCCAAAGTGAAAAATCATAGGGCCAGATTCTCCTAATTGTGGACGTTGCTTTGCTTTCCACAAGGGCAACCCTATTTAGTTATGCGCTGGTCCACTCCTCGGAAATGAGCCACCTCTGAGAGGAATGTCTTAAAGAGAATCAGAGCTGAGCAATTCATGGCATGGGGTGTATTTAAAGTGCTCTTGGAGAGCTACCAACTACCAATATCACAGACACAACCCATTTCTGTTTTAACAGGAACTGCTTTAGCCCATCCTGTTAGAGTAGGAGGTTTTGCCAACTTCCTTTAGACTTTAATTGATAACACACAAATCTGTTGCCACAGATGGTTGGGTGGGCAGCATCTGAAGCTGAGGTCTGGAGAAAGGATTCCCACCCCCAACAGATGAAAGAACGTTCAAGGAATGTAAATGCAGGATGCACCATGGAAACAAAAGTGAGGGAAGAGCTCTGGGTTCCACACTAAAGCATCAGGTCTGGATTAAAGGTACCCCAGCATGAAGAAGGTCACAGTTTTCCGGTTTGCATTTCTGCCACGTGCAAATAAGATTATATGGTTTCAAATCCCAGATACACCAGCTATTAACTATGTCATCCTGGGCAGCTTATTTAATTTGTCCAGTTCTGCTTTTTCCCCATATGCAATAGAAATTGATAATAATACCTCTCTTTTGAGACTTTGTGTAGCTTGAATGAGATATAAAGAAATTTTCTCTTAGTTATTAGTATTTCCTCATGTATGAAACAGATCTATTCCGGAGATGATCTCTAATCTCCTTGACATGAAGACTTTTCACCTTTTCCCAATATAACTTGCATGATCTCGGGAATTCTGAGCAAAATGCAAGAGTCAAGAAACTCAGTGACCTCAGACTCTTCAAAGACAACCGATGGAGTCTCACAAAATTCCAAGCACTCACAAGATGATAAAAGTGGCCTAGGGGGGCAGATATCTTGGAATGAGGGTAAAATTTGCTGAACTGGTCTCTTCCAGTGGCAGGTGATTGAAAGTCAACTAAAACTGCATGAAGGAATAAATAGGAAGACATCTATCAACCCTTATCATAGACAAGAAGGCCGGTGGAAAGCTTCAGGCTAGGCAGTAATCAGTTGCTCAAAAGAGATCATTGGGAATCTGCCTTTCCATCTCTTGGCTTTGCTTTCTTTTGTGTTGGCTTTGCTCTCAGCAAAGCCCTCTGCAGTTGTGACCCCCGGGAGCTCCAAACATACATTCTTTCACTGTCAAGGCGAGCAGCCCTAAATATATCTTTCCCAATCACTCTGGTGAAAGTCTCAGGATTTAGTCTGATTTGCTCAGGCCTGGGTCGTGTGCCTACTCCAGGAGTCGGCACCACACCTGAACCAAGTAGACTGAGAGGGCAGAGGGGTAACCGGGAAAAGGCAGAACAGACACCAGTCAGGCAAAAACAAAAGCACCCACTGCACTTGCTGACCCAAGTTCTCTTTCTTGATAAAGGACTTGTCTCCTTTCTTTCCTCCTTTTATATTGTGTGATGGTTATGGAATTGTGTTGAGCAGGGGTTGAAATGAGAATAGATTATGCACAGCTGGACTGGAAGAAGTTTCTTGTGAGCTATTCAAGTCTCATCTTAAATTGTCCTCCTTGGAAATAAGTGCTGTGTGCCATGTCGCCTGTCTCTCGTGGAGCAGTTTTGTGGCTGCATGAGAAAAGTAGACCCCCATGAGTTCCTGCCGGCCACTGACCTTTGCCTCCCCTTTGGTTATTCTCAGACTCCGAAGAGCTCAGGCTGTTAAAGCAAGAAGACGAGACTTAGCTTAGGTATACTATTCCAAGCATAACTCCATGGTCTGATAATCTTACAGGTGAGCAGAATTTGAACTTATTCTAGGACATTTCTGCTATGTCTTTTTCCAACACAGGTTTTGTACATTTCTTCTTAAGCTCACTGGGGTCACTTCAACTGACAGTAAGGGGCTTTTAAGGATGGCAGTCCCTGGACTCGTAGTTAGTACAGTGGATGCTATGAAGCAGGGTAGTAAAAGAGCTGAGACTTTAAAGGTAGGCAGAGTGGACTCTAAATCCCTAAGCAAATTGTCTAACTCTCCTGAGACCATTTCCTCTTCTTTAAGTAGAGATCATGGTAACAGTGGCTACTGCCCACTGAGCATTTTCAGTTTGCCCCACACCTACTTGAAAAATATGCTTTCATGCATTGAATCCTCATACCAAATTCTGTGAGGTAGGTACTATTATTATGTCCATTTTACAGATGGTGACACAGTGGGGTCAGGAACTTGACCAAGGTTGCCCCTCTAGTAAGTGGCAGGAAAGTATTCAGCATAGTAGGCTATCAAAGAAGGTTCACAGATGGGAAGAGTTGGTGATACATGCACTTCCATTAAGAAATGTACAATCCCAAAGTAGTAGATATCATTTCAGATGATTCTTGATTGGGAAATGCAATAGTTTAATCAGGAAGGGCTTTCTGGAAGAGGAGATTTGTTTCGTGATTCTACTAAGACTGCATCATACTCAGCTACCTCTGAAAAAATGCCTGGTCCTCATCCTTCAAAGCTTTAGGAGCAGATCACCTTCATATGCAATGGGTGAAGGGGGGCACTGGCCCCCAAACCAGCTGCATCTTCTGAATCAACTTGGATGATCTATGTCAAGTGTTTCTGTCACCAAATAACCCTCCCAACTAAGCTGTGAAGAGAAGGACGGTATAACAGGTTGGAACATGAGACTGCTTTCACTCATGTCTATTATGTGTTGTTCACTGCAATTTGAGATGCAAGAGTGAAAGTCAGTCCAGTGTACCATAGTGTGCTACAGTGTACCATAGGAAGTACTAGTGACACCTAGTGTTTATGGAGCATTTATTTAGAATTTCACGTGCATTCTTTCATTTAGTCCTGACAACTGCCCCCAGGGGTTAAGTACTAGTATTATCTCCATTTTACAGATAAGAAAAATGAGGCTCGCTGAGGGATCTGGTCCCAAGTCACATAGAGCTAGGAAGCAGAGGAGCCAGCCAATGATGGAGAGCTTATATTCTTAACCACTAAATGTTCAGTTTCCCATGTTGACATGGACTGAGACAGAGCAGGAGATGAGGGCAAATAAGTAAGATGAGTCTTGCTATTGATTGGAAAAGATTCCTGTACCGTACTTCAGGCATAATCAAAATGCAAAAGCCAGATCTGGCGTAATTGCATGAGCTCAACTTTTTCATGACCTTAAGATATCTATATCAGAAAAAAATTGTTGAGGCCCAAGGAATTTTCTAGTTTATCCCATAAAAGGAAGTAACATAAATATTCCAATTACAATAAGCAATTCCATATATTTAGTTTCAAAATAAGAATGAAATGAGAAAAGAAAATGGCCACAGACTCTGTCTTTACCATAACTAGACTCACTGTGCCCACAGTGAATTGATATTTTCCCATAATGTTACTTGTCTCCCGCTGAATTCCTGGCAAATTCCGCAGAGGAAAGCAATGGTTACAGTACATTATTACTTTGGTGTTTCAAGGGGAATTATTCATTCCCACGTATTATTGAAACAGTGCTCACTTTACAGAACCTATTCCCAACTCTAATTTCCAATGGTGCATATTTCTCCACTTGCTGCTATTTAAATACACAATTTCTAAGGTTAATTGATCTGGTATTTGGTATGTCAATGTTTGCATGGGTTAACATAAATAAATATGATATATAATAATGGATGTAACAACAAAGTAGAAATTCACCTCCCAGTGGAACTCCTTAACAACTGAAATATGTTGATGGTTCCCAGAATTCTGAAGGTATGTCAGTGCAAATCTAAAATATAAGACGAAAACAATCTGATTCTACATGGTCACACTCAAGGGCAGTAATTCAGAGAGCAGAGGAATTGTCACAGGCTGGTTCATTCGGAATTTCTCCCTTTGATGGTGGCATTTAGAGTCCCAATTCCACCAGTTCTAGCAACTTCCAGCAATGTCAAACCTATCCTAATTCTACCCTAAAAAGATCTGCAATGAGTTAGTTCCCTACTAAATGCAGCTTCACTGTCACAGAAACCAACTATTGATAAGAACAACTAACCAACATTACCGAAGACACATCATGTGGTCAGCACTAAATGTTACGTGCTTTACACTAGTTTTTCATATAAACTGCTCATGTGTAAGGAGTTTCTATATTACACATGAAGAAACTGAGGCCCCGAGATAGTAAATCACTTGCCCATCGTCTATCAACTCCTAAGTGGTAGAGTTAGGATTCCGATCTGGCTCTGTTTAACTCCAAAGTCTACAACCTTAAGGACTGCTCTATAACCTCCTTTATACTAAACAAGTGGCTGTAGAAATTCAAACTGGGTAATAAACATTTCAAGTTTATTAGTCAGGGTAGAAGAAGCTGTGCTGTGGTAACGGACTAACCCTAGTGTCTCTGACTTAAGCCACAGAATGTGATGCAAGATAGGCACCTTTCCTGGACTTCTGTATTCCATACTTTTATGTATATATTTTCAGTATGTGTTCTATCCTTCTACCTGTGGCTTCACCATGTAGCATGCATGATTCCCATGGCAAGGGAAGTAAAACCTGGGGGATCTTGCACTGGCTCTTAAATGCTTCAGCCCACAGAGAACACACCAGTCCTGCTCTTAACCCATTGGCCAAAACAAGTCACATGGTGCTGCCCAACTGCAAGGAGATTGGAAAATGTTGGGGTGAGACTCATGGGTATTTGGTGAATATCAAATGTCTCTATCATGTAACTCTTTTTTTCTGATTCCTAGGTAGGAGGAGACTTATACCTTGAGCACTTACAAACATACTGCATTATGCATTTTCAAGTTCTTTGCCCTAATATTTGGGAGGTAATTATCTGTTCGTTAAATCCACATTTTTTTTTTCCACTCTAAATGGTGAAGATTAGTCATAGGTGTTAGCAGTAAGGATATCTGGCAACAAGAAAATACCTTTAATAAAGGTATCTGTGGGGTGACAAGAAATGGGTTTGGACATCTTTGCTATCCTTTTACCAACACAACAACATTGCCATTTCTTGCCAAATATCGCAGGTCCAATTTTTGCTCAACAGTGTTTATGGGAAAATATCAAGCTTAAGTGTCAGCCAGACGTGAAGATGCCTCATTCAGGTCTTTTCTTACATCCCTCCCATGATTTACTGTGCATGCCCTCACTTTCTAACCACACACAGCTGACCAACACAACTACAGGCCCAAAGGGCATTTACATCAGGGGAGATAACTTGTATGATAGGCATCCTGTTCATTTATCCTTCTCTACTTCACTCTAGAGCCAAGATTTTAGAGCAGGAAAAGCTCTCCATCCACCAATTTACTGATCTGAGTTTCTTTTGCTTTTTGTATACTCCAGGATTTCCTATTTTCTAGAACTTTCTTTCATGCAATATTGCATCCCCTACTGCTGTTGTAACTTACGGGCATGCTGCAATGTGGAATATACTTTCTTGATTGAAACTCCAACTCTCTTTGGCTGAATATCATCTGATGGGATAAATTATTTAAGAAAGCCACAGCATTGAAGGAAGGTCAATACGTAGTCAATGCTTGCTCCACCATTTAATCATAAAATTGAAAGAATGATGAAAAATAGACGATCTGGGGAAAAACAATCAGGGCATTTGTATGAAGTAGTTTAAAGTGACTGAATTCTTGAGGGGTTTTGCTTTGTTTTTCTGTTTAGAAGAGCCTCTTAAATTATACCATGTAAAGAGAGAGATTTTCCTACAACGTACTCCTATTTCTAGACCTTGGGAAAAGAGTTTAAAAAACAGTATTCCCCAACATAATGGGAAAATCATTCATTCTAGTGCTTTCACTTTTCTCTTTTGAAAATTTATATCCTTAAAAACACTATTTTGAGATTTTCCCCTCAACCAGATGCTCTGGGCCTGGGTAGCTGAGGACAGTCCTCAATAAACAGGTGAAAAGGAGACTGAAATTTCAGCAAACCACTGGGCCAGAACTTAGTGTTAACTGCAATCCAAATGAATTGATCCAAACCATATCTCATCAGGATATTCACTGATGGAATAGAGAATCCAACACACCACGTGATTTTTAATCATTTCTTTTTGACCCATATCCATCCAAGAAGGAGGCAAATTGAGATAAGGAAAAAAAAATCCTCTGCTATTTACCCAGTGTCTGTTGTCCCTCCCTTTCTCCTTTATGAACTCAAAACTTATACATTCTACTTCCTTTCCAATGTGTTCATTCACAAAGAGAGAAGTGATGAAGGCACCCTGTGAATGGGGTTGCCATGGAGAACCTGTTCCAGGTAAAGAATAGTCACTACAGAAAAGTGCTGTGCACCTTGTCAGCACAAATGCTGCAGCAGCCCCAGAGAGGTTATAATTTCTGCCACCGCTAACTTAAATACAACACAATTCCGTAGGTCTCCAGAAAAGGCTCTGTCCTTTTGTGAGTGTGCCTTGCTTTACAGAAGAGCTGCGCCCTATTTGGATTTAAACCAAAGCATATTTCAAAAGTGTCATATTTAATAGAACCCTAATGGCAATCCTTTGTTTAAAGACTTCTCCCCTCCTAAATAGGGTTTCAAGGTATTGGGTTTTCTTTTTCTTTTTTCAACATCTTTATTGGAGTATAATTGCTTTACAATGGTGTGTTAGTTTCTGCTGCATAACAAAGTGAGTCAGCTATACATATACGTATATCCCCACATCCCCTCCCTCTTGCGTCTCCCTCCCTCCCACCCTCCCTATCCCACCCCTCTAGGTGGTCACAAAGCACCGAGCTGATCTCCCTGTTCTATGCGGTTGCTTCCCACTAGCTATCTATTTTACATCTGGTAGTGTATATATGTCCATGCCCGTCTCTCACTTCGTCCCAGCTTACCCTTGCCCCTCTCCGTGTCCTCAAGTCCATCCTCTACGTCTGCGTCTTTATTCCCGTCCTGCCCCTAGGTTCTTCAGAACCATTTTTTTTTTAGATTCCATAAATATGTGTTAGCCTATGGTATTTGTTTGTCTCTTTCTGGGTTTTCTTACAGTGGGATAAACCTGTTGAACTCTGCTTCCTGACCTTTCCCAGTGTGAGTAAAACATAGGTCCATCATGCACTGCCTTAGTTATACTTTCTCTCATTCTTTTTTTTATTGAAGTACAGTTGATATACATTATATAAATGACCAGTGTACAGTATAGTGAGTCACAATTTTTAAAGGTTATATTCCATTTATAGTTACTATAAAATATTGGCTATATTCCCCATGTTGTACAATGTATACTTGTAGCTTATTTTATACCTAATAGTTTGTACCTCAATCCCCTACCCTTATGTTGCCCCTCCCCCCTTCCCTCTCCCCTCTGGTAACCACTAGTTTGTCTCTCATTCTTGAAAAGAGGCATCAGCCAAAATCAGAGCAATATATACAAGTTCATCTTTCTGAAATGTAATCTTTCCTGTGCTGGTTGAGACTTATTTAAAGAATAAGTAAGCAAATTTAGGTTCCTTTATTACACTTCAGCATAACTGCCTGAGTTTCAATGAAAGGAAATATATTTATGTGCACATGAGATACACACTTACCTCCCAAATATGTGTGAAACATCCATCTGTAATCATGTCTAAGGTTGTTTAAATAAAAAAGAAAAAGAAAAAGAAAAAGAAAAATCTTGATAGATTGAAAGGAAAGAGGAAACTGTGATTGTGTTTCACTAAGAACTGTGTAAATAAACTGCTATTCAGCAAGCTCAAATGGTCTAAGTCCTAAAGAATCAGCTTCCAACTCTGAGCTTTCAACAGATATCACTGAAATTTCTTAAGCGTCTATTATATTCCAAGCACAAGGCTAGATCCTTTACAGTCATAACTGCATTTGCTCCTCAAGTAACTCTATGAGATGGTGGATTATAAATAAGAAAATAGAGACTTAGAGTGGTTAATCAATTTGCCCAAGTTTTTTCTTTCATACTGTAGTCACAGTGAGGGTTTAAACCTGGGTCTTGTATACTCTGAAGTCTGCTCTTCTTCCTCCATGCTGCCTGGAAATCAGGAAATGCCAAAATTCAAATGCAGGACCTCAGTCATGCAAAGTACGTGACCCATCACTGAGTATTGGGACAATGTCAGAGAAGAGATTATAGGTTTTGTTTGGCCAGAGCTAGGTACCCAGGACATATATTATGGCTGATATTGGTAGATGACTCCCTGAAATCCATCTCCCCTCCCCTTTACTAAGAGGTGGCAATGTGCCCAGCTAAACAACTGTGTTTGCCAGGCTCTCTTACAGATATGTGTGCCTAGTGAGATGTAATCAGAAGCTTTGGGTAGACTTTTCAGCAAACCTTTTTAAAAGGGTTCTATTTGGCTGACATGTGCCCTTTTAGCTTTTCTACCTGCCTTGTTCTCACTGTCTAGAACACACATCCAGTGCTTGAAAGGTGAGTGACAAATCACAATCATAAAGCAACTCAGAAGGTAGAAACCACACGCTAAGAAAGTTCCCAGACCTGAAGACAATGATTCTTAAAGTCCAAGTTTCAAGTTACATCAAAGAAAGTTACCCGTATCTTATTTAAGCCACTATTATTTGGGGTTTCTGTTACACAAAGTCAAAACTAGCCCCAACTAAAACATATGTTGCTAGAATAGGAGAGAGAAAAAAACTCAGGATCCGTATCCTTGTCTTTCCAGTAAGATGATAATCTCCTGGAGGTTAGAGACCCTGCCTCTTATATCTACTTTTTTTTTTTTTTTTTTTTTTTTTTTTGCGGTACGCGGGCCTCTCACTGCTGCGGCCTCTCCCGTCGCGGAGCACAGGCTCCGGACGCGCAGGCTCAGCGGCCGTGGCTCACGGGCCCAGCCGCTCCACGGCATGTGGGATCTTCCCGGGCCGGGGCACGAACCCACCTCCCCTGCATCGGCAGGCGGACTCTCAACCACTGCGCCACCAGGGAAGCCCCTTATATCTACTTTTATATCTCCCCCAGCACCTAGAATTTTCCATATAAATAACACAAGGTCTATGGCTACTTGTTTACTTAAACCAAGTAGATATTTTAGAAGTACCAGGAAGGTCCAACTTTCTGAATGTCATTTTAAAGCTAAACCCAGTTTAAATTAACTATAAGAAAACGTATTCTGGACAGACTCCAGCAGGCCACTAACACCGACTGACAGCAAGGACCAACTGTTCCCTAACCTGAAGAAAACACAACCCAGAATGAAATCTGTGCCTCTAAATGACAGTGGCTCACAAAGGAGGTCTGTGGATCGTTAAATTACACTTGGCAAAGAAACCTCTTTTTATACAGACACATACACACATCAGAGGTATTTTCAGAAACTCATCCCACTAAGAATTTGAATGCAACTTGAGCACTGATCTGATTTAACCCCCTCCTTCCTTTACAGAACTGTGTCCTTGTTCCTCTTCAGACCAGCAGATCTATTTGCTGTCGAAATCTCCAAATTCCCCTCCACCCCAGTGCCTAGTTTGCATTCTCTCTCTTTCCTTTTGCACATGCCATTCTAGAAGGCTTTCCTCTACAGCCATAGAATCTTCTCTAAAGCCACAGTCTCCCCAGTGATAATGGGAACACCAAAAACACAACCTCATGCAGTTGATGGGAATATTAGAGGTCACAGATGAAGTTGCTTGGCATTGTATCTGCTCCATGAGATGTATTCAATCAGTAAATATTGGTGGCCTTGATTATACGAATCAATCAAAGGTCAGTTTTGCGAGGTCAACAATTTTAGCTCTCCCTTTATGCCAATCAATCAATCATTTTATCAAACAATCGATCAATCATAGATTTCCTTGCTAGTTATCATTCCGCACTGGCCATTTCAACTAATTTCTACCTCTGTTCTGAGGCCCAGCCCAAATCCCACACTCTCCAAGAGGCCAGTCCTGACCCCTATAACCTCAGAAATGTCTCCAGCTTTTGTCATTCCTTCTTTCCTTAATCCTCCGTCCAATCAATTGTATCTTTACTGAGAGCTGTCATTTTCCATATGAAAATCATGTCCCCTCAGCTGGTTTCTAAGGTCTGTGAGGGCAAGGACTGTGTCCTCTACCTCTCTGGCCCCCACTTGCTGGTATGGTGCCTAATACCCCAAATAAGCTTTTGTTAACTGAGGGCAATTTGATTGTTTGCTTTGGGATCTTACTTTCTTTGAGATTGGGAACAAGGTAGCTTCTATGAGTAGGAAGTAGAAACACATATGACCCAAAGAAATGTCAGTGTTAACTGCTTCCTAAGTCATATTTTGAGTGCTTAGTACATGCCAGATAGTGTCTGAAATGTTTTCTTTCCTATGTTGCCTCTCAGCAGATGGGGAGGTTCTATAATTATTCCTGTTTCACAGGTGAAGAGACCGAGGCACAGAAACTAAATAACATACCCCAGTCTGCATCTGGTAAATGGCAGAGCCACGTCTCCCAGCCAGGCCCTTGGGCTCTAAAAATTGAACTCTACCCACGATGTACAGTAATTCTAACGTAGAGCTTGGATGCTGAATGTTCTGTGCAGCCCAGCCCCATGTAGCGGGACTCACGAACCATCCAGCTCAGCCTGCTCAGCAGCTCTGCCTGACTTACTCTTTGTGGATTTAACAGCTCACAGCAGCAGCTAAAAAGTTTGCTTAATCTACCTCAGAGCAGCACTAATAAGTAAGCAGCAAATGGACCACGGGCAGCAGCATGATGGTGGGAAGTCTAAAAATAAAAATAAAGATGCAGGAAGGGTGAGACTTGAACGTCATTAACTTACACTCTTCCTCCAGGGAGAGCAGAAGTCAACTAACTGGCCAGCTTAAACAGTTCTGACACCCATCTTAAAGTCAGACTCTTCTTTCTGGGGCGAGTGTGTGTTTCCTGGAATGACTGTGGACAGACGACACTACACATTACCCAGAGTGTGAGAGAATGCGGGATCCCCTAAGGGGAGCTATAACAGAGCCACTGATGAGTAAGCAAAATAACTACCACTTAATGATGGTATCAAAGATCACATGTGTGACCAGTCATATATAGTGCAAGCAATTATCTCGGGAGAGCGTAATTCAGCAATTCATTCATTCCGCGTGGATTTTTTTCCCTAAAATATTTATTAAGAGCCACTATGTGCTATGCATTATGCAGGCACTAAGGCTGAAATGGTGAAGAGTCAAAAAATGTGCCTACACCATTGTAAAGCAATTATACTCCAATAAAGATGTTAAAAAAATGTGTCTACCTTCATGGAGCTTGCCTTTTATTTGGAAGAAGTAGATAACCAAGAGGCCAACCAATGGATGAAGAAAATGATGGTGTTATGAAGGAAACGGACAGTGCAATGGGCTAGAAAGGGCCTGGGGAGGTGACAGGGAGGGTTTTATGGGGAAGGTAACATCTGAGCTGAGACATCCAGGATGGGACGGAACCACCTCTGCAAAGATCTGGTGTGGAGAGAACCTTTCAAGCAGGGGAATCTAAATGTGCAAAGGCCCTGAGGCATAAGAGAGTTCTGATGTGCTTGAGGAAGAAAAATGTGACTGGAACATAGTAAGACGGGGAAACTGACATGAGGGGAGTTGGACATGGACAGGAGCCAGATAGGAAGAATTTTGTAGGCCCGGGAACACACTTGGCATTTTCTTCTAAGAAAAGCGAAGTTTTAGAGGGTCGTATGAGAGAACACCATGCTGTGCTGCATATTGCTGCTTAGCTTCTGGGTGGAAAAGGAGTACTCGGTGGAACAAGAAGAGAAACAGGGAGACTTGTTAGGAGGCTTCGGTGGAGGCCCAAGTGGCTTGGGTGAGTGTGGCAGCAGCAGAAATGGAAATAAATGAAAAAGTTTGAGCCGTATCTTGGAGAAAGAATAACTTGTGCCTTTTGCCCAAAGGCTTCACTACTCCAAATGTCAGCAGCAAATTGCTCTAACGGCTGAAATTTGGGGAATTAAATGATTAAAAAGATAAAGAGCTATGTTCAAATCTAATTCAAGATGAAGACATTAAGCAGTTTCACTTCCAGCTTCAGCTTCCTACATGAATGGCTGCTTTGTTGTAAGTTGACTCTTTAACCTCACTGCAGCTTATTGGGCTCTACATCTATAACCCCGGCTACCTGGCAGGGTGTCGTGAAAATTTAATTAATGAATAATGAATAAAGTAAAAGCCTTTAAGCCTCCATGCCAGTATTTCCCAAACTGAAACATATTTGTTCAGAAAATATAAAATAAGCATTTCATAGTCAAATACATGTATAGGCTTCTATACTGCAGGACTTATCAGGACCTTTAACGCATTAATACATACGGCTCTTTAGTGAATTAATGAATCACCAGTAGAGTACTGTATTTCTCAATTATTTCAAGAAGCAAATTTTTCTTTCAAACCACCTGGTTACAACTTCTGTGGAACACAGTTTGTCAAACATAGTATTACAGAGAT
Organism: Physeter macrocephalus; assembly: GCF_002837175.3. Classification (NCBI taxonomy): domain Eukaryota; kingdom Metazoa; phylum Chordata; class Mammalia; order Artiodactyla; family Physeteridae; genus Physeter; species Physeter macrocephalus. Next base: position 26,422,329 of record NC_041231.1, read on the forward strand.
GTAAAAGACTGTTACTGAGACACCAGAAGAACTTCTAAAATACAAAATCTTCCAGGAGAGAAAATACGTTGCACGGGTTAGGGAGTTACCAGGTTAGGGAGTCAACGTCTTGCCTGGGCACCGAAAACATAACGTACTGGTCACAGAAGGGAATGAAAACGGGGGCTTAGGTAAGACATCTTGGGAATCCAGTCTTCCTGAATCCAACAAGCAAGAAGCCTCTGAAGGAGCCTTTATGATCCCCATTCAACAGATGAGAAAACTGGGCCTGGAAGAGGTTGAGTTACCTGCATAAATTCATCCAGCTGATGGCTAACCAACACGTGTACTTTTAAGCATTATATCAGATGGCTCTTTTTAAATGCTGGGATGAGATATAGCAGTGGTTAGGCTAGTGTGACTTCTGTTCTAATTCTAACCAGCAAAGAGCACAGCAAGGCAGTCAAGTGGTTTAAATCCCATCTTTAGCACTTACCAACTGTGTCATGTTAGGTGAGTCACTTAACTTCTCTGATCCCTGGCTAACTTATCTGCACCTGACAGATGACAGCAATGACCCCATCCACCCTTAGGCTTGTCATGAGGATGAAATGGAACAATACAAGTCAGGTACTTAGCCCAGCTCCTGGCAAAATGGGAGTGGCCTCTTAAATGTGTGGTCTTATTATTTTGTACAATATCATTTGCGTAATTTGGTATTTTTGAGGGGAGGATACTCCTAAGGGGATGTTGGCTCCCAAAAGATGAGGAAAAGTTGTACCTCTTTCAGAGTTTTGAATTAGCATGATTTATTCTGATGTCAAAGTCCAGGCTTAAATGACAAAGGACAAAAGCGGCACATAATCACTTAATCTGGGGAAACTCTTTTTCTAGAAATCAGCTTTGAGTAAAAGCCGTTCTTTTTCTTTTTCTTTTTTTTTTTCTTTTTCAAATCTGGGAGCACTGGGTTTGGGGTTAACTCACTGAGCCTGAGTTATATGATGAAAATTGGAATCCTAGGGAGAGTTAAGGACATAGCCGCCGATGGCTAAATGATTCCCAAAGTACTGCTCTAAGTACCACAGATTTCCTCTCCATGGAGCAGATCTACATTATATCAGGTGGAGAGAAGAACAGGGAGGACAGATGATGCGACTTGCTAGACAATCAGGAACGACATCTGTGCGTGTGTGGGGAGGGGTCTGCTCTGGCTATGAAGAAAGCGGTGGATTTCAAATCACACTTTATTCTTGCCTTCGTTAAATCTACAGGAAACCAGTTTTGACCTTTAAAACACAGTATCATCTTGTTCACGCTCCTTCTGCAAGTTGCTTGCCTACTTAATGAAATTGTTGCCTGGTTAATAAAGTTGTGGTTGAAGCCCTGCCTCGTAGCCATTAACGTCAGGACTTGAGTGCAGCTTTCTATTCATTACACTCTTGAGTCCCTTAGCAGCGGCATGTAGGGTCTTGCTTAGAATTGAATTTGGAAGGTCTCTGATCTTGGTGAGTTTAATTTGGAGCACAAGATGTACATTTGTATAAAGACTATGTGGAATTAAGGGTCTGGCCTTTGGAGACAGCCTGCCTGGGTTTGAGCCTTGGCTCCACTATTAACTGTGTGACCTCTGTCAGCCTGTTTGTTCAGCTTAAAGACTTGAAAAATAATTATAATAGTGATGATACCTACCCTCCTTCAGTGAGTGGTTATAAGAATTAAAAGAGAAACGTAGTCCCTGGATTATAAACTGCACTGAGGAGTTCATGAAAATGAACGTGTGTAATGAAGCAGGAACATGACCACACATTGAAGAGTATTCCACATTCTCAAGTCAGACTGGGAGGGCTGTTGTGTTACTATTGTCAGCAAGTGAGGTGGGTGGTCAAACAAGCCTGCTTATAACATGATGTGCCTTACATGATAACCTCCTGGCGCCCAAACATTGCCCCATGGTAGTACTGACTATGCATCTGGTCTATAAGCCCCCTCTTGCAAGGTTTGCATCAAACAGTTCATCCTTGTTATCCCAGCCTGGAGCAGTGTCTATAACAGAAGACCAATGAAAATCTGCTGACGTGTAAAACATTTTTATCTTTGGAAATATATATTTTTTGTAAAGCTAGAGAACCATCAAATTGATCATTTTTTCCCCTTCAGGATTGCAGGGGAAAACTGAATGTTTTCTAGGACAAAAGATGGAAGTAACCAGTTAAGACATAAACCCTCCAAGGAAGATTTAGACAACCTGTCACCATGCACTTAGTAAATTTAGTAAATAAAATTTACTGGTACAGCATTTAGTAAATAAAATTTACTGGTACGGCATTTAGTAAATAAAATTGAGTGGTACCCAACCTATATGCTCACTATCAAGTTCTAAGAAGCATGATTATTCATTTGTTCATTGATTCAGTCATTCAACTAGCATTTACTGAGTGCCTATGGTGTATCAGATGCCATGCTAGGCACTGGGAACTCAGCAGTGAATAGAAGAAATGGAGTTTACAGGAGATTGTGTGCAATGACACTGGCTTTGGCATTAGGGTTTTAGAACAGCACGTGTCTTAGTCTGGGTACCAGAAATCAGAGGCTGAGACAAGCACTTATATGCAGGTAATTTATTTGGAAGGTAATTCTGTGAGACAGAAGGGAGAGAGCAGGGAGAATGATACAATGAAAGAGAAAACCTAATATTAGGGAGTGTTTTGAATGTCTCTGGTGTAGGCAGTAGGTGCCTCTGAGAAGCAGGCAGAGCACCTTCTATAACTGTCCACCTGGAAGATGAGAGGTATGCCCACTGGTTAAGGGTTTCTCTGGGGCTACCGTTACACACAGGCTCCCTCAGTGTTGGAAAAGACCTTGCATCAGACAATCTGAGTGCACCTGAGGCAGGTGCTGTCAGCACGAAGTGAATCCGAGCCCCCAAGGCAATGCGTACCACAGCTGTGGCTAGAATGAAGGGTAAGCTGAGGGAATGTGACATGGGATGCCAAAGACAGAGTGACAGTCATTCTTTTACTAAGCTTTTAACGAATGCCTGCTTTACTGACTGGCCCTATGCCAGGATCCTGTATGCGAGCTTAAAAAGACAAAGGGCTTCCACATCTCAGATTCCACACGTCCACCGGCAGGGACCATGTTTCTCTCGCCCATTTAGAACATCCTTCAGGTCATGGCCACAGACCAAATAAACAGGTTTGGTGATAAGATTCACTTTCACTTCTTAAAGCGTATTAAATGCTAATTCTTCAAGATAACAACAAAATGGTAGTAATAATAGTAGCAAAAATAGCAATAGCATCACAAATCACTCTCTCTATGTACTAGGCTCTGATCTAAGTGCTATACAAAGACCATGTATTTCAATCCTCACAATAATTCAGTGACATAGGCACCATTATTATCATCCCCATTTTACAGATGAGGCAACTAAGGCACAGCAAAATTATAAGATATGCCCAGGGCGAAACAGCTAGTGAGATGCAGGGCAAAGATTCAAACCTACCCAGTCAGATTCCAGATTCTGTACTCACCACATCATTCTATCTGTCTAAGCCTAATGGAAAACCAAGGCATTGCTCCCGTTCCAATCATCTGCATCCTTTTCCTTTTTACTTCTAGTATGCAGTCAAGAGTTTTCAGATATCACAAGAGTCTCAGTCGATGCTTGGTGGAGGCAGACTTAGTTTGCTTTTGTTCCAGAACTGAGAGGAAATGCAGAGCTCATCAGATGAGACCCCAACCCCAACATTTCACCCCTTATATCTTACCCTCATATCCATATTAACAGTTGCCGCCACATAACAAAAGTTCTGCTCTCTTGGGTGGTGACACATCATAGCTGGGTAGTGACAGAGCAGGTTCCAGAACCCCTGTTCAATAAAAGGGCTAGGAGCTCAGGCTCTGGACTCACACTTCCTGGGTTCAAATCCTGATTTCACGTAAGTTCTTCAAAGCATTGGTTTCCTTACCTGCAATGTGGGCATTATAACAGGGCCTAATGTATGAGATAATATTTGTAAATTCTACAGCACAGTGTCTTTAAACATGGAAAGCATTGGCCATTACCATTATTTTCTCCACTGCCACACGTTCTTCGTGAAAGGAGCTCATGCTCGTAACTTAGAGGATCTTGTTTCCATTTAAGAGTTCATGACGCTATGGACAGCCTTCCCTCACAAATGAGCATATACACATAACTTCATACAGTCTCAGAGACATCACAACTCACTAAGCATCCCCATGGTCTACAAAGGGATATCTCTAGGTGGAACCTGTGAAGACATTTCCTCTATTAGCCAGTCCACAGGAAATCTTACCCAAGGAAGTGTTTCAGAAAATATAGGGTGGGGACTTCCCTGGTGGTGTAATGATTAAGAATCCGCCTACCATTGCAGGGGACACGGGTTCGATCCCTGGTCCGGGAAGATCCCACATGCCGCGGAGCAACTAAGCCCGTGCTCCACAACTACTGAGCCTGCGCTCTAGAGTCCATGAGCCACAGCTACTGAGCCCCCATGCCACAGCTACTGAAGCCCGCGTGCCTAGAGCCCGTGCTCTGCAACAAGAGAGGCCACCGCAATGAGAAGCCCACGCACCACAACGATGAGTAGGACCTGCTCGCCGCCACTAGAGAAAGCCCGCGTGTAGCAACGAAGACCCAATGCAGCCAAAAATTAATTAGTTAATTAAATTTAAAAAAAGAAAAAGAAAATATAGGGTGACCGGAGGCTGCAACTGCTAGAGCAGTGGGAACAGAAAGGAAAAAAAAGAAGAAGTTTTTCTCATTTTTCAGACCCTACTAATTATAAAACCCTTATTACCAGTGAGTGGTGAAGCTTACAGCCAGCACAATTAAAATTTTAATTAATTAAGCCAAAGGCAACATTAACTTATTAAAAAAAAACCCTTCATATGTAGTGATTAACATAGGTCAGCAAATATTACAAGGGTTCAACACTACAAGGACTCTGGATCCTCATACTTGACTTGTCCAATAGTTTGACTTAAGGAAATTATGACAAAACCCAAGAGAGCTCAAGGACAGATTCCTAAAGTTTCTAGTGAATCAAACACATTTTTCATTTAAAAAATGTTGTCCTTAATCAGAATACAAAAGCAGTGTCAATTTTCTTAGAGCGCAGCTGGTTAAGAAAGCACAGGTGGCCCAGAGCAGCAGTACAATCAATCGGCAGGCGGACTCTCAACCACTGCGCCACCAGGGAAGCCCCAATCACTCTTTATTATCAAGTCTATAACCAAATTTCAGGTGAACAACTATATGGATTTAGAAATATTTCCAGTGGACACACCATTAGACTAGTTGGTTATTAAACCAACTCCAGACCAAGCCATTGTATTAATTGGAAGAGATGAACTCCTGCTGAATGAAATCAATGCAACCAACGGTCTGTTCTTGATGACAGATGATAGGTCTATCATCAAGAACAGACCATCTGCCATTTCAGACAAGTAGAGACATCTTACCAGACCTGGAGGTCACTGCAAACATGACTATCCACCATACCGTCTTGAGCATACAATACAGAAAGTTCTGAATCACCTCAGGCAGGACCCCTCTAGGCCTGGGCAAGGTGTGCAAGAGGAAATGACTGTTTCTCAGTCTCCCCATTGTTCTCTTCAGCGTCCTTCATCCATCTCTTCCTGTTAGGCAACATCCCTCTCAGGTTCTCTGGGAAATATTCAAACTACATGGATACTCTGGCAAACCTTTAAACAGCATCCTAAAGTCAGCAGTCCACTCTTTCTATGCTTCTTGTCAACCCTGATCCTCAGTGAATACCTCTAACTATCTTAACTTTCCTGCACTCAAAACACATCTCAGCATCTACACAGGTGAACCTGAAAATGAGTTTGAAGCAGTGTTAACAAAGGAGAAAAATAACACACTTTCCTATAGCAAGAGCAAACTCTTGCGCAAGAGCTGTCTGGGGTAGGGAGGGGAGGAAGGAAGGGGGTAAGAAAGGAATAAACCTACAGAAATATTTTTGAAAGAAAAGGTTCTAAACCTTGTTATTTTCTTTACTGCTATTTCCAGTGGGTCAGTCCCCACTATCCAATGAGTCATGAAATTTCAGTGAGACACACACACACACACACACACACACACACATTAATGCTATGAAGTAAATTATGGTGAATAAAAGCTACTGAGGTCTTAATATAAGAATAAATAAATTTCTCATTTATTTCATGTTCTGCTTATGGAATTTTAAGCAACTTGCTTTTCTCCAGGCTTTGCATTTTACGATAAACACATAAACTACACCAATGGCAAACTACTAGGTTAATCTTTTTTTTTTTTTTTTTTTTTTTTGCGGTACGCGGGCCTCTCACTGTTGTGGCCTCTCCCTTTGCGGAGCACAGGCTCCGGACGCGCAGGCTCAGCGGCCACGGCTCACGGGCCCAGCCGCTCCGCAGCATGTGGGATCCTCCCAGACCGGGGCACGAACCTGTATCCCCTGCATCGGCAGGCGGACTCTCAACCACTGCGCCACCAGGGAAGCCCTACTAGGTTAATCTTGACATTGGTTTTCATTAAAACATGGTCCTAAATTCACATTTAACTCATTTTCTCTCCTCACTCAGCAGTAAGTGTTCCTGCCATGTGGATTGCTTATGTTTAGCTCCGTATAATCTTCTCATTCTATTATCTTCATCTCATTTACGATTCTTTTTCAATCTGTGCTTCTCCTGGGACATATGTGATTATTTAGTCTTTTCTAATTTACACTGCATAGAAGACAAAACTCCCTCTGGGCCAGTGCATCGATAAATAGGATGAAATCTATACATGACAAGGATAACGTCTCCCAGTGTTGGTGTCATTGCCAGGAGGAGATGAAAAACTGGCTGTATACTTAAAATGGGAAATCCTCAAAATCATTAGGAGAGTTAAATTATACAGAGAGCCTCAGAAATAAATAATATAAAGAAGAGTTGTATCAAAGTCCCAGACATAGTAGGAGCATCATTAAAATTCAACTCTGGAGTTAGACGAAATGACTTGAACTCCAGACCCATGACTTATTAGCAGACCTCAGCTTTCTTCTTTATAAAACGGAGATAAAAAGAACACCTACTTCATGAGATAGATGTGAATATAAATGGACTATACACCTAAGGGCGTAGCAGAATGCTTGGCACATGAGTACTCTAGAAACATTAGCTGGTATTATTATAGATACAAAGGACCAACATGTAAACCTCCTACAATTAACCTTCTCTCTATGCTTCCAAATGATGATTCCCTGCAAAATTCAGGCTCACATCAAGATCATACTTAAGCTTCTCAAGTGAAGGACACTCCCATTTTAAATTCACTGTCATTTGTTGTTAGAAATCACAGTATATGCTCTATTTTCATTGATCTAGATGACAGAGGTACGACATTGAACAAAATAGTAAATTATGTCCATTTGTGATAATATTTTTATATTCAACCATGAACACTGCCTCAGTTTGAGAGAAGTGGAAAACATACGATTATTGAATTCGGGGCACCATGGAGAACTTTGTATCCCAGCTGGTTCATTCGCACTCCAAACACATACTGTTCTTATTCGATTACAGCTCGTACATTCAGTTCAAGAGTGTTCTTCAAAAACCCTGTTAGAGAACTTCAGATTTCTTGGAACACCAAAAATAAGCTTGCATACGTGAAAGATCCACTGACACAGAATAATGAGTTCTGCTACGGTTTTTAAAAACAGAGGGAAACATTCATATTTCTTCTCCATCATTTAATAATTATAGAGCCAGAATGTCCTGAGTTCACTCATATGAGGCCCCAGTTTTAGTGAGGGCTACCTATCTATCTATCTATACATTCATGTACATTTGAAAATTCTAAATCAAATCATATCCTATGAATAATTAGGATCAAATGTATTATAAAAAGCATTTTTAGCCTACACTGAAACATTATTAGCACGGGAACTAAAATATACTTCTCTTTATTAAGAATTGGAGAAATGTACACCCTGGCTTGTTATTCCAATACTGCTGACTCAGTAATGGAGATTAGCTGAGACAAAACAAAAACTTACTGTAAGAAAGAAGAGACTATTCACTCCATGAACGATTTGAATTGCAATTTAGCTCTCAATACAAGCTACATATAAAGTTCTTAAATGGTCTTTAAGTAGCTTTTCAGGCATTTGTCAGTAAAAAAATAGAGACAGATCCTCACATTTCCAAAGGTGACAGGTCCTTGGGAAAAGTGTATTAATCATTTTAGTACTTCATACAGTCCTTTTCATTTTCTTAGGAGAACTAAGTCCCCTGTAAATATCTATTACCATAGATTCTAGAATAATGATCCCCAAAGACTCATGGAAAAACAAGCTTCCTCCATGAAGTCTCATAAAAGAGCAGATCCGTATCTGTGGCATAGAAACATGAAGATGGACAGTGGTGTCTTCAAATGGCCCTTTACCCCAAGGTTATTAAGGAAGCCATATCATCTCTGTAACCCTGGCTAGTGTAAACAGATCTAGATGCAAATTCTAAGGCTTGGGGGCTTACTACAAAAACTGACTGGCAAAATATTGAAGGCAAAAAGGGCTACATGAGTATTCTTCACCCACTCCCTGGTATTTAGGATTTCACAGTTCTCTTAAAGGAAGAATGGACTGAAAACTCCTACCAGACATTGGTATATGGACCTCATCTTCCCCCTTTTTTAACCTAAATTAGTAGTCCTATAAACCTAAATTTTCCTTATAGGCTTGCAAGAAACTATGCCCAAATAGCCAAAATAATATGAAAGAGAAAAACAAAGGTGGAGGTCTCACACTTCCTGATTTCAAAACTTATTACAAAGCTACCGTAAGCAAAACAGTGTGATACTGGCATAAAAACAGACATACAGACCAATAGAACCGAACAGAAAACCCAGAGATAAACTCTTGCATATATGGTCAAATAATTTTTGACTAGGGTGCCAAGATTATTCAATGCTAAAAGGACAGTCTTTTCAACAAATAATGTTGGGAAAACTGGATATCGACATCCCAAAGAATACAGTTTGATCCTTACCTTATACCATATGCAAAAATTAACTCAAAATGGATCAGACCTAAAAATATGAGCTAAAAAAAAATAAAGCTCTTAGAAGAAAACATAGGGGAAAGTCTTCTTGACATTGGATTTGGCAATGATTTTCTGTATATGACACCAAAAGCACAAGAAATAAAAATAAAAATAGATAAATAGGACTGCATGAAAATTATAAATTGTACATCAAAGACACACTTCACAGAGTGAAAAGGCAACCAGTGGAATGGGAGAAAATATTTACAAGTCACAAATCACAAAAATATTTACAAACCCCCGATAAGGGGTTAATATGCAGAATATATAAAGAACCCCTACCTTTATAACACCACTGTAAAGCAATTATACTTTAATAAAGATGTTAAAAGAAAAAAAGAACCCCTATCACTCAAAAACAACAACAACAAAACAACTCAATTTAAAAATAGGCAAAGGTCTTGATTAGATATTTTCTAAAAAGTTGTACAAATGGTCAACATGCACTTGAAAAGATGCTCAACATTACTAATTATTAGGGAAATGCAAACCAAAACCACAAAGAGATACCACTTCCTATCCATTAAGATAGCTACTATTTTTTTAAAAAGACAGAAAATAGCCAGTATTAGTGATAGAATCTGGAACACTTGTGCACTGTTGGTGGGAAGGCAAAATGGTGTATCCATTATGGAAAATGGTATGGAAGTTCTTCAAAAAATTAAAAATAGAATACCGTATGATCTGGCAATTACACGTCTGAGTATATGCCCAAAAGAACTGAAAGCAGAGTCTCAAAGAGATATTTGTACACCCATGTGCATAGTAGCATTATTCGCATTATCAAAAAGGTGGAAGCAACACAAGTGTCCGTTGAAGGATGAATGGAAAAACAAAGTGTGGTACATACACGATGGAATATTATTCAGCTTAGAAAGGAAGGAAATTTTGACACATGCTAAAACATGAATGAACCTTGAGGACATGGTGCTAAGAGAAATAAGTCAGTAACAAAAGGACAAAGATAGCATGATTCCTCTTCTACGAGGAATCAAATTCATAAAGAAAGAAAGTAGAATGGTGATTGCAAGAGGCTAGGTAGAGAGGGAAATGCAGCATTGTCACTAATGGCATGGAGTTTCAGTTTTCAAAGATGAAAAAGTTCTGGAGATTGGTTGCACAACAATGTGAATATACTTAACACTGCTGAATTGCACACTTAAAAATGGTTCGATGGTAAATTTTACACGATGTGTATTTTACCACAGTTTAAAAAAAAGTTACATGGGTTATTTAAGGAAAAATCAAAGGTAATTTTGACTCTACAAAATTTTCTATTATGCAGTAATGAAAACCTCTAAAACCTAACTCTTACATTAAATTGTGATTCTACTATATTTTCTGGCTATTATCAAGTTTCCTATTTATAAATCAATAAAATTATAAGGAACTATAAATATCAACTAACCTAGATTTTTTTTTAGTTACTAAGGAGGAAATCAAGGAACATTCAATTGGGGAAATGATCTACTGCCCAAGTTTATAAACAGCTAATGGAATTACAAACCTGGAAATCAGTCCACATGGTACTTTCTGTTAACTATCTGTTAAAAGCTAATATGCTTCATCCCTGGATGCTGATGAACTATCATTAAATCCTACTGGGGATTATAACAAGTGATTCTTGCCACTGTAACACACCACATTCCATTCTTACTTACTTGGCTTTCCGTTTAGCTCGTAATCTGGTACACTACTGCCACTCTTCTGAGAATGAAAGAGAGCTGGAATAAACTCATAGTGTGTGACTAATGTACTCCTGAGAAGTTGTGCTTAAACTGATCCACATACTTCCATACTTCACTGTACTTTAGCATAACCAAAACTCCACGTTGGCTCCAAGGGAAAACAAAGGGCACTTAATAACGCAATGAGGGGAGTAAGTTTCCAAAGAGAGTCCACAGTATAATAAAACAATTCACTAAGGGTAACATGCAAAAATAAACTTATTTGGGCAATAGAGAGCTGCTTAGAGACACTAATAAATGATTATTTCATTTATTCAATATTCAACAACTATGGAGATCTAGATCAGGGATCAACACGCTGTTTCTGTAAAGGAGCAGATAGTAAATATTTCAGGTTTTGCAGACCAGGTGGTCTCTGTCTCCTAATTACTCAACTCTCCCACTGTAGCATGAAAGCAGCTATAGATAATACTTAAATCAATGGGCAATGCTGTGTTTCAATACAACTTTATTTATAAGAATAGGCAGGTGGGCGGAATTTGGCCCATAGGCCATAGGTGTCAATTTCTGTTCTACATATTAAAAAATAGTGGTAAACTAGGCCCAGAGGACTTGATTCATGAAGCTTATATTCCAACAGAGAGGCAAGGGGGAAGCTGAAAGAGAGAGAGAGAGAAAGATAGCAGGAATGCAGAAAAGGAGAGAAAGAAAGAAAAAGAAAGGAAGGGAGGAAGGAAGGAAGAAAGAAAGAAAGAAAGAGGGAAAGAAAGGGAGGGAGAGAGAGAGGAAGGAAAGAAGGAGGGAAGGAAGGAAGAAAGAGGGAAGGAGGGAGGGAAGAGACAGAGAGGAATAAAGAAACAAAGATGTTTCAAATAATATTAAATGATATGGAGTTATCTCCTTTTAAAAAGAGATTGCTTCAAAATCTTCCAAACTAATGGTTTTCGACCTGGCAATTCAACAGATTGTCAAAAATCCACATTACAGAACTTCAGCTGAGAAAAATTTTCATTCAATGGGTGGAGGGTAGAGCCTGGGGAGCATTACTTTTTAAAAAGTTTTGCAGGTGAGAAAGCTGGTCAAACAACCTTTGCTTCTATAGGTGTGGTTGAGAATAATTAAATTATTAATGTTAATTTCACTGATGGAGAAAGGAGAAATAGAAAAATTGAATCAATGAACTACTAATGAATTAGCTTCCTCAACACACAAAGGACAACACATGTGCACTATAAATAGCATGGCTAATAGGAATATTTACACATCACTCACATAAGAAAACTAACCACATGTGCATTACATGTATGATATAAATTCCATGTTAGTATTTAAGAATTTCTCAGACTGAGATATTTTTATTAGAGGATAATTTTACATATGAGTACTATAGAGTAATTCCTTCCCAAATTTTATTTTTACCGGGAATGTTTTATGGTAACAATAGGACATGTGTTACACAAGTATTACAAACAATTCTAAATCATCTTAGATATACTGAGCAGGCTTTGAACTACGCAATAAACAATGTTCTTGTCACAAAAATATAAGATAGAGGAGCAGTACCTGGGGAATGAACTGATAAGGTATAGGCACCTTCTAATTCGCATCCTGCCATGATTTCTGCTGACAAGTCTGAGGCTGAGAGGTAGGGAGGAACACACCTGTAGCATGACTCAAGCTGCCCAGAAAGCATGGAGCAAAGCACTCTAAGGACACCTTGGCTAATGTAGGTTGTTGCTCAGATCACATTAAAACCTCAACCTGGTCCAACAGATGTCATTTCTCACTAATTCTGGGGCTCATTATTTGGATTTTGTGTCAAAATACAACCCCCTACATACACCAAAATCCATGGATGCTGAAGTTCCTTACATAAAAGCACACAAAACTGTCCACCTTCTCTATTCGCAGGTTCCACATCCACAGATAAATTAAATCCTTGAATATGGATGTACTAGCATTCACTTTAGCACCTAATATCCCAAAATGCTAAAGGAGGACTTAAATCCATCTGGTCAACCAAATTTTTGCTTCATAGACAAAGTAGTTGTGGTAACAGCAGGGAGAGCAGTAACAGGGTGGTTGGGTTTCAGCAACAGATTCACACCCGACACTCTTGAACTCCCATGATGCTTCTCTGTCTCTAACATTTCAATTGTGAAATAGAACATGTTCACAGAAAGTGCCTAAAACATTACTGTATTGATTAATAAATTACCACAGAGTATGGCTTCATGTAACTGTCACTCAAGTTAAGAAATAAAACTTTGCCAGCATCCTAGAAGGCTCCTGGGTGCCCCTTCCCAATTACAGGTCTCTCCCTTCCTGAAAAATGTAACCACTGTTCTGACTTTTATACTCACCATTTCTTTGCTTTTCTTTATACTTTGGTCGCCTATGAACTATAAATTACACTAGTTTGGTTTTGCCTATTTTTAAGCTTTATATAATTGGAAGAATATAATATATATTCTTCCAATTATATAATATAGAGTATATATCTGACTTCTATTACCCAATTCATCAAGTTGCTGTTTTAACTGTAGTTTCCTTTTCCTAACTGTAGTTTTTCATAATTGTATAGTAGTCCACTGTAAGAACGTATCAGTACATTTTTACAAATTGATGGATGTTTGGGTTGTTATCAATTTAAGACTAATATACATTATGCTGAATTGAACATTCTCGTATATGTCTTAGTATACAAATGCACATTTTTCTTTTAAATGTGTATCTAGAAATGAAATTGCTGATCAACAAGATATTTGTATTTTCAATTGTGTTAGTTAATGCCAATGTGTTTGTCAAAGTGTATTGTGTCACTTTACATTCCAACCAGTGCCATGTGAAAACTGAAGTCGCTCCATATCTTTATCAGCACTGGCATTGTTAATCTTTAATTTTAGCCATTCTGATAGGACTCTCATTGTGGTCTTGTATTTCCCTAATGAGTAACGAGACTGAGCATCTTCTTACACGCAATTAGTCGTATGCTTATTGGTCATTCGTATATGCTCTGGTGTGCAGGACCCGTTTAACTCTATTGACTTATTTTCAGTTAACTGTCGCCGACTGACCAACTATTCCACAACTTACTGACTTAAAACAAACTCAAAGGATAAATTTTCAGCACTTAACCACGAAGTATATCTACTTGTGTTTTCTGTGAATAGAATGCATTAAAGAAATTCTCTTTTACTTCCTAAGAAGTTTTAAAACTATAACATTTAATTTTGTTTAGTTTCCTTGATGCCTGGATTTTTCCATCAAGTAATTCAACCAAACATTTAGGAAAGAAGTAATAATAATCTTAAATTCTTCCACAAAATATAAAAGGTTGCAACAATACCCAGTTCCCAAAGGAGGCCTGTTAAACCAGCCAAAGCCCCCAGAAAGGGAATTACGGAAAAGGTAAATTATAGGGCAGTCTGATTCATAATATAGATGCAGAAATCCTAAACAAACACTAGCAAACTGATTCCAGCCATATATCATGCCATGTAGGGTTTATTCAGAAATTCAAAGTTGCTTAAGTTGATTGATTTTAAGTGCAATACACCAAATTAACAGAATAAAAGAGGGAAGTCATTTCAATTAATTCAGAAAAAGTACCAAAATTAAATGTTATTTCATAGTTTCAAAAATTCTTAGGAAACAACAAAAAGAGAATTTCTTTAATCTCATATATTATATTCACCTAAAACACAAGTAGATCATTTACTTACTTAATGGTTAAATGCTTAAAATTTCCCCTATAAGTTTGCTACCTTTTTGTCCTCAATTTCTATGTTAATTAAACTCTAGTCAGAGGACATATACCCTCTACGTTATTTTTTTGAAATTTGTTTTAACTTACATATTCTAAAATAATGAAAATGTTATAACTGCACTATATGTGCTTGGGGGAAAAAAAAGGTGTTTCCTGCAGTTATCGGGCATAGTGTTAAATATATCCACTGAGTTTTTCCAATCTTCTTTACCCTTACTGATATGTGGTCTGCTTATTATATTAGTTGCTGAACAAGAGGTGTTAAAATTTTCCACTGTTCACCAGGACCCACTAATCATATGCCTCATGAAGAGTTGCAATAAAAAGTATATAGCACCATCCAGGAAGAAATCTACTCTAAAATAAGTTGAACTTGAGTCAAATCAAGTCTCCAGAACTACCTGCCTATTTACTGGGAAATGAAAGGTAGAAAAACAAGAGTAGACAACATATGAAGAAGCAATTAGTCAGATACAGAATATGGGCATTCCACAGGATGAAGGATGTTGTTTCTTCACCAGAAAAATAGCATGGAAAACAAACAAAAAGGACAAGGATTGTTAAAGAATAGAATATACTTGAGACAAGTTTTTAAATCACTCACTATGATTGTGTGATTATTTCTGCTCATAACTGTAATCACTTTTCTTTATGTATTTTCAGCCATGTTCCTAAGTGCACACAAATTTAGAATTGTTATATCTTCTTGGTGAAGTGAGTGTTTTATTATAATACCATTCCCCTTTTTGCCTCTGGTAATGTTGTTTTATAGTTGGTTTTATATTTATGATATTACTATAGCTATACCAGCTCTACTTAGTGTTTTATGGAGTATATTTTCCTTTTGTTTCAGTAAAATAGCCATCCAAAAAATGACTGGCTTTTAATTGGAGCACTCAATGCAATTACTGATATATTTGTGCTTAAATAATCTACGGTCGTGTTAGTGCTTTAAATTTGTCCTGCCCTGTGTTTCTTCTTTCTCTTCCCTTCTCTCTCCCTCTCCCTTTTTCTGTTTATTTTCCTATTCTTTTTAAACATTATACTTTTTGCAATTATTTTAAGGGTTACCCCAGAGATAAAAACATGTATTTTAGCATATTTTAATCTAATGTTAATTGGTATTTTAATTTACACCATCTTCCCAAGGATTCAAGAAGTTTAGAATACATTAGCCCAATTGACCCTCACATGACCTATATGCTATAATTACTATATATTTTAACTCCATATATATAGTTTATATTCGTAATCTATTTACCATTTCACTCATTGTTTATTCCTTCTTAATTCTCCAACATTCTTTCCAGGAACAGTTTTCTTCCATCTGTAGAATTTCCTTTAGTTTTTAGTTTGGGTGTTATTGAAAAATCACTCACTCTTATCTATTAATATCTTTATTTTAGCTTTCCTTTTGAAGGATATTTTTATTGACCATAGAATTCATGATTGGCAGCTTTTTTTTTTCTTTTGGTACATTGAGGATATTATTTCATTGTTCTCTGGCTTCCATTAATTCTGTTAAGAAGACTGCTAGCAGATCTTTCCTGCCCAAAATGTGGCCCAGGAAACCCAGCATATTATATCTTCTTATGTGCCTGGTTATCTTTGATTGTGTTAGGGAAATTTTATTTAAAATGTCATTTGTAGAAATAATTTGAGCTTTAGAAATATCCTATATTTCTCCAGGAAAAGAATTTTCTTTTTTTCAGCCTGGCATCTGGACCCTAGCAATTTAAGACTGCATTAATTCTAGTGTTAGGGACTGAGATTTTGGGGTTGACTCAAACAACTCATACTATGATACAGTCTATGTGACATCTGGTTTACTTGTGGCTCATCTTCATTCCCAGGATGCCACCCTTCGGCATGCCAGTCCAAAGAATAAATAAAGTGTCTCTAATCGAATCCAACCCTGGTGGGTTCCAGACTCCAACTTTTTCCATCTCCCCAGTGCTATAGACTGAAGTACCTCTCCATCAAAGAACCTCCTCTTCTAGATGGAAGATGGTGACAATTTATCTCTTTCCAGCACATTCACAATGAGTTCATCAGTAAGTCTTATGTTCTGCCTCCACAATCTATCCTTCACCTTTGTCTGCTCTCGATCTGCAATGCCCCCATCACCTCTTCCCTGCGTGACCTCAATATCATGCTACCTTGTTTCCTTGTTTCCACTCCTGCCTTCCGTGGTCCATTCACCAAACATTTACAATCAGCCACACAATCACATAAACCAGATTATAAGGCTCCCAGTTTAAACGTCGCTAAGAGCTTCCCCCTGAACTTGGAGTGCCCTGTTTTTCTAACATGCAAACTTTTTACCCTGACCGTCAAGCCATTCCATGGTCTGGACCCTACCTTTCTCTCTAGACATACTAGAATATTATTTTTTTTTTACAAATAATCCAAGTTAGTTCCTGCCTTAGTTGCTGTGTACTCACAGTTTCCTTTATCTGAAAAAACAGCTTCCTCAGTACATCTCATGGCTGGATCCTCTTGGTCACTCAATTTCTCCTTGAATGTTACCTCTTACAGGAGTCCCTCACTCACCATCCCATATAAAGTCCTCCTCTCTCGGCAGCTCTTGTGCATTGCTTCATTTAATTTTGTTCATAGAATTACCGCTCTCTGAAATTACGCTTTTTATTCCATGAAACAAACCTCAGTCAAAGATAATGTGAAAAGACCTTTTTGGGTCTATAGAGGAGACACTGTTGAAAATGTCATAATTGTTTATAAAACTAAGTCAACAAAAAGAAAGGAAGAACATATAAAAGCATGTGACAGAATGCTGGCACATAGAAGATATTCTAAATATATTTGCTGAAACTCAGAATACAGAGCTCTGTGTATCACACATAAATCATTAATCCAGTCATGGTCTTATGACTTCATCCTTCCCTTTTATCCTTCATTCCAAATCTCTCATTTGATACTACCCAATTTCCTTCCCAAGAAAACAGCATTTTTCAACCAAAAAAAAAAAAATCTGCTACTAGTAATACATCCAAAGAAACAGTCATATTAGTAAGCAAATAACTGGTACAAAATGTACACTGTGATAGGGAAAAAAGTGGAAAAAACTAAATATTCTCTGAGAGGTTCAGCTAAGTATATTACAACGTATCTTAGAGCTTAATTATATGCTGCCTTGAGGAAGACCTGTAGGTATTTTCATAGAAGAAGTTAATAAGTTTTTCACTGAAAAAAAATTGTAGAAGTAGATGTATAAAATGATAAAGCCTTTATTTTTAAAATAGATCTCTTTATATATGTATATATCTGTAACTTGTGTTACTGAGTGAAACTGGCATTGGGCAAAAATTATTATTTTCTATTTCTATATCTCTGTTTTAATATTTTATTCTATATATTATGTTTTCTATAATAACGAAAGACCAAAAAAGCTACTCAGAAATTTAAAATATCATATCCTATTTAATTTTGAACATCTCATTTAGTTGTATTTTTACATCTTCATCTAATCAGGAATGACACTACTCTCTAGGTGTTAAAAATTACTAATGCACTTGTAAGGCTTTATGCTGTCTAGATTAATTTGTTCTTCCCACTTCATGTCTAGTCTGGCAAGCTCTTCCAAGAAACTCGCCACTAACCAACCAAAGCTGTGATATCCCAAGCACAAATAGGTAGGCATGAAGGCAGCCAGAGGCTAGAGCGTATCGTAATGCTTAACTCTATTGCATAAAAATTTTTCAAATCAGATGTCTTTCCCACTGCCTTATCTTGGCTTTGTTAAACTGGACATTCCCGAAAGAAAAGTTACCTAGTTTGAGCATACTTTGGTCTATTTTGGGGGGTTCTGGATCTATCGATGCATTAGAAAAACATATTATTGGGTTGACCCAAAAGTTCATTTGGGTATTTCCATAACATCGAAAAACCCGAATGAAGTTTTTGGCCAACCCAATACTTATTACTAGTCAGTTCAACTGGTAGACCTCCTTAAAAAAACAGCTGCCACAGCCCTTGTCTGAGTAAGTTTCTGCACTTTATGGTATAAAATAAACACTTTAGAGAAGAAAAATAATAAGCTATCATATACTGTCACATACATCCCATACAGCTATCAAATAATTATTTAGTAAAGGTGATTTTGCTTTTACTAACCCAAATTCTTGAAAAACCTGTCCAGAAATATTGAAAAAAGTCCAATCAGCCTGTTAATCTCTGTATTGCCTGACCCATACATTTTAGCATTGAATCACCAGGGGTTAGGCATGAATAGATAATTTGGTTCATAATAAGTGTTTGATAGAATTAGTACCAAGGGCCCCTGTAAAATCAATAAAACCATGAGTAGAACAGACACTAAATTATGTGCTAAAAGACTTTAGCTCTTTGAATTTGGATTTGAAACTAGACTTTGTTATTTGATGCTCTTCTCTGAGTATCAGAAATCGTATGAAATCAAATCCCTCCTAGGAACTTGATAAAGAGGGAGAATTCTGATCTCTTTAGTTTGGTTTAAGATGTGGCATGTCTCTAAAAACACATTTGATGGGTTGATAGCAACTATAGCCTGCCTGGTAATTCAGGAATACCTGTCACGCTCAAAGAATTGGGGCAATGTGGAACCTACTGGAAGAAAATATTGTAGATTCAGGTCCCAAGGGAAATATGTAGCTTAATTCATGTTTGTAATTTTCTTTTTAAATGGGAGACACACAGAGATGAGAGAGATTCCCTCATCAAACTCTCATCTTCTCTTATATATTGTGATTGCTTTCATATAAGTTTTCAGAACAGTTTCTCTGCCTGAGAACCGAAAAGTACAACACAGATATTTTTCCATAGGAAATCTGTTCTTTTCCTCAAAGTGAGGCTTAGTGAGATGTAATTTAAATACAATAAAAAATGCACCAGTTTGAAGTGTATAGTTCTATACATTTTGAAAGAGGTATATGTAATATATTCTCATCACCCCCAAATTTCTTCAGGTCCTTCTGTAGTTAATCCTCTTCCCCCACTCTCAGCTCCTACAACTACTACTTTTATTTATGCCTCTATAATTTTGCCTGTTCCAGAATGTTTCTATAAGTGGAATCATATAAAATGTCATCTTTTGTGGCTTCTCTCAGCCTAATGCTTTTGAGATGCATTCATGTTACTGCATTTACCAGTAGTTCATTCCTTTTTGCTGCTGAGTAGTATTTCTTTTAAGGATGTACCAGTGTTTGTTTATCCATTCACCAATTGATAAACATTTTGTTTGTTTCCAGTTTGGGGCAAGTATGAATAAAGCTACCAAAAACTTTAATGTATAAGTATTCAGATGGACATTTGTTTTAATTTCTCTAGGACTACAATTTCTAGGCTACATGCAGTGCTGTAATGGTAGATATTTAATAGTCGTTTCCCCTCAGAAAAACTTTTATTTGTAACACTTGCCAATCTCTGTAGTGTAAATACACCCACCTAGCCTATTTCAGGCTTCCAATGTGGCATCACTAAACGTGGAGTTGAATGAACAGTAAGGACAGACTCCAACAGAGCTCTGGTCATAAGTGTGTATTTTACTTTATAAGAAACTGCCCAACTATTTTCCAAAGGGGCTTTGACATGTCACATTCGCATCAGCAGTGTATGAGAGTTCCAGTTGCTCTACATTCTAGCTGGCATTTATTATTGTTCAGGTTTTTAAACAATTTATTTTAGCCATTCTATCAGGCATGTAATATTATAACATTGTGGTTTTAATGTGACTTTCTCTAATGACTAATGATGTTGAACACCTTTTCTTGTGCTTATTTGCCTTTGTACCTCTTTTTTTTTTGAAGTGTCTGTTCAACTCATTTTCCCATTTTGTTTTCTTATTATTGCATTTGGAGAATTTTTAATATATTCTCAGTATAAGTCCTTTATCAGGTATTTGTAAATATTTTCTCTGTCAGTGAATAATCATTTCATTTCCTTATAAGTGTCTTTTAAAAATTATAAGTTTTTAGTATTGATAAAGTCCAATTTCTCAATTTTTATTTATTGTTTCTGCTTTTCTATCCTAAGAAATCTTTGCCAAATTCCAGTTATAAATATTTGTTCCTGTAATTTCTTCTAAAATTCAGATGTCCAGTACAATAGCCACCAGCCACATGTCGATATTTTAATTTAGGTTCAAATTCATTAAAATTAAATAAAGTTAAGACTTCAGTTCCTAAGTTGCACTAACCATATTTCAAGTGCTCAGTAACCTTATTGGCTAGTGGCTATCATATCAGACAGGACAGCTATTGAACATTTCCATTCACTGTTCCTTTTGGACATCACTTTCCTAGAAATTCCAGAGTTTTCGGTTTTACATTTAGCCTCTGATATATTTCAAGTCAATTTTTGTATATGGTGTGAGGTATAGGTAGAGTTTTTGTTTGTTTTTGCTTATGGATTTCAAATTGTTCCAGCAACATTTTTGAAATCTACTTTCCTTTTTATTACCATAACAATCTTTGTGTGTAAAAGTTAGACACAAGGCTTTCCCTTTGGCATTTTTAAGACTTCTTTCAAAAAAAGGCATACCTGGGGATAAAATATTAGAGACCAAAAGCCATGGTTGAGTTAGGGCCACCATATTTACTAGGTGAAAGTTGCATTCTCTACTGCCTTTTGTCTGCTGAATCAATATCTGTTTCTGACATTCTGTCTGCTAGGCTTTAAGGGATTAATCTGTGAGTACCAGGTAGATTAGGCCTGGTTTACACAGGGAGGCAGCTCAAATGCAAGGGAAATTCTGCCTGTTGCAAAGAAACTAATTGAAAAATCTAATCAAAGTAGGAAAATATCACTTTGTCCTTTTTTGTATAGAAATGCACCTCTGCAAACAGACCTTTATTAGTGGGAAACAGGTGCTAGTGGGTTTTCTTTTTACTTTAAATAAGTTTATTTAGTAGAAAAAAATATATTTCTCACATGAACTTTTCCCATTTTAATTCTGCTTTAGAGAAAAAAGTAAACACTTGATTCTTGGTTTTATCACAAAACCTCCCATGGTTTCTGTAGCCTTCCATTTCCCGTTAGTAAGTAAATTTGATAAACATATTTTTGCTTAAACTGCAACTGTCAGATTGAGGGAACCTCACCTTGATTTTTCAAGCTTTTTCAAATCAATGTGGCGATAGACTAAAACGTGCTTTTTTTAACTGGCTGAACATTTTAGAGTCCAAAAATTTTTTGACACAACTGAGTTTTAGTCAATATTGAATGTCTCCAGTTAGATGGCACTCTTAAATTATTATTGAAATATATATCAACCAACATTTCAGTTTGGAAAATTGTTTAGAGTAGGAGTCTTTAAACTTTGCATGCCAGACAATCTCTATCACAAGTACTGAACTCTGCTGCTGTAGCCCCAAAACAGCCATAGACAATATGTAAACAAATGAGCTTAGCTGTTTTTCTATAAAATTTTATTTATAAAAACAGGTTGTGGGGCTGATCTGGCCCCTGGTTTAGAGTTATAGTTCTTCCCTCCCACTTCATCAAAAGAGAGAAAGCTCATTCCAATGTAATTTGTGTAAAAATAAATGAAATATAAAGGTAATTCATTTCTTTTAAAGGTGACTATGTATTCTAGGATTCTGATACTTTTAATCACAATATAAAAGTAATGCGCTTTTCTGTTAATGTATTTCACAAAATTTACATGTCTTTTTCTCGTTTAAAAATTCTATATTTCCCCGTACATTTTGAAAAACAATAAAGACTTAATTGAATGATGTAATACTTCTCAGGGAATTGTTCTTGTAATTGTTCGATGCCAGTTTATCACTTTGGTGGTTAGCTAAATAAACACAGCAGACCCATATTAGTATGAATTTTTGGCAATTTCCCACGCCTCTTAACGACCAGAATATGAGGCTGGTATAACAGTGGCTACTGAGTTTAGAGTGGAACAATGATAATAATAAAGGCAATAAAGATTAATTATGAAACGTAAGATGGCCTAATGTTAGACTTCAAATTCATGTAGTGTGCTGGAGACACATGAATGAAAAATCAGTAAGTTAGGGTGACAAGAGACGCATGGAGTCTCTTGTGGGAGGGAGAAATCAAGTGGGAGTCCTAAGCCAATGGGAAGGAGTAATCAGAGACTGGGGTTCAAAGTCTGACCCTGTTACTTATTAACTCTGGGATTTGGGGCTCATTTATACTCTCTGAGCCTCAATTTTTCTCATCTTTACAATAGGGGTAGGAAAAAAACCTACTTCCTATGTTCTATGAGGATTGAATGATATGATCTATGTAAGGTGCTTAGAACAGAACCTGGTACATAGCAAATCTTCTGTGAATATTGACTGCTAATGCTATTTATTATTATAGTGCTGAAGCCTGCAATTTAGAAATTCAGGGAATTCTAATACTCCTCCAAACACTTACTAATTCACCACCAATGAAACTTACTAAATCCGTGTGTTTCCTGTGAGCCTTGGTAGGTGACTGGCTAATAGAAGAAATGCATACAAAAATGTTAATTGCGGCTGGTGAAAAATATAGATGTATTTGCACCCCTGAAGAATTATCCATATTTCAGCAAATATTCAATGTCAAAACTAGAGGAATGAACTGCTAAGGCTGACATCACTGTGACATGTAGTTAATAAGCACCTTTGAGAACAAGAAAACCTTTAAACACACTTACCCCACAATACTTCCTCCTCCAAAGTGTTAGGCTACCCTTCCTGTGGCTAATTCTCCCACATCTCCTCCTAAAGAGTGGGTGCTCAGAGGTCTAAGCAACCCAGCCCACTCACAGGGCCTGAAGCAAGAGTACAAATGGAGATCTCCTCCCCAGCGCACCTTCCTTCCCTTCCCCCTAACACCAGCCTCCACTGTAAAGAGTTAAGCACATGATTTCGGACACCAAAGCCCTTCGTCTCCATCCCAGAAATATTTACCCTTTGGTCACACCATGTTTGCACACCCTTAACATCACTTCCTTACCTTGAAAGAATAAACTCAGGAAAAAGCCTGAAAACAGGTTCAAGGCCACGTGTACTGAGAATCCTAGTGTCTCAAATATCCAGACTCTGGGGTAGGAGGGAGGGCATGGGTTCTGGATGGACACAGCCCTCTGCCTGAAGATTCCCATGGGGAGGGGCAAAACCAGCAGAGGGCAGAGCTGGACCCCAAAGACCAAACCCTAGACCAGAGCTAGTTGGTCTGGGTGGGAGGGTGGTATTGACTATAAATAAGTGATGAAAAGTCTAAGAACCAGAGACTTATGTGACTTTCTTCCTGGCAAGTGGTTGAAGTAGATTCTTAACTAAAATACCTTGCGAGTCCAGGCGTCTTTTTCTCATTTTCCCAGAAACTGATAAGTAAAGTTCTGATAATCATAATATAGAATAGCCAATTGCAGATTTTTTTATGTAAGCATGGGTCTGAGACTGAGTCCTAGGTAAAGTTTTATGTGGATAGATAGAAATTTAGTGTGTGTGTGTAGGGGAAACAATGAGAACCAGCTTCCTATGCATGTTATGAGTTAACTGACATTAATGTCTCTACCCAGTTCCCCTATTAATTAGGGCAGTGTAAAACCCTGCTGTACACATAAGTGAATGCTTGGGCAGCACTATAGGATGTTGCAAAATTGTAATATCACAGTTACCTGAGAGGTAGATAATTGAATGGCAGTAAAGCAAGAGGCTTTTAAATCCTAAGCACAAGATATTTAAAGAATTGGAAAGTGGTTTTAGAACATTTGTTGGGGGAGAATTTAAAGCCTTCTAAACTTTAAGAGATCCCAACAGCCTCACATCTCAAGACAATATGACAATGTTTCTACCTGAAATGAATTAGCACCAAAAGAAAGAAAGGAAGCATTCCCGCTGAATCTAAAGCCATAACTTCCAGGATAGAAATGACAAAAAGGTACTAGTTACTATAACACTTTTACCTTTATTCTTGTAAAAAGTGAAACACAGTCTGGGATGCATTTTTGTCTTTGACAAGGCATTTGATTTTTAAATTAGCCTGACCCTACCCCACTCTGCAGAAAAATCTAGGCTCATTTAGCACTTCTCATGAAACCTCCTCCACCTCAGAGTTGACCACTTTGAGATCTGGCTGAACTTGGGCCCCAGAAAGGTGTTTCAAGAGGAACTGGCCACACAGGCATCAGGAGCTGTCCGAAGCTGAGGGACTGTCGACTTGGATGTAGGGGAAGTTGCCAAAGTCTGAAAGGGCTCCTCTCTGAACTGCTCTCTGAACTGCCTGAAACCCCTTAAGAGAAACCACCCCAAACAGAACCTAGCAATGACACCACTTCTCAGCTGTATTTCACCCTCAGCCTTCTCACAAGAACTGGGCAGTGCTGCTTTCTAGTTCCACTCCTGTTCCCCTTTCCTCTCTGCTTTAAAATGTGGGAGGCTCTTCCTACTGAATAACCTTTCTCTTTTAGCATCTGAGACCTTTGAGATCTCCCTTCTCTTTAGAGACTTCCCTGGTGTCTCTCCCACAGCCAGGACAGGGTCTACATCTGCAGGGCCACTAAGCACATGGGGAAAACGCCAGCTTCGGTTGTCCCCCACTTCTGTCTCTGCTCCTGGCCTTACCCTATTCTGACTCAGGCTACAGCAATCTGCATTTTTCCCACATGAGTTCTTAAAGTGGGAGCTTTTTTTTTGGTTTTGCTTTTGTTTTTATACATTTATTTATTTATTTTTGGCTGTGTTGGGTCTTCGTTGCTGCGCGCGGGCTTTCTCTAGTTGCGGCGAGCGGGGGCTGCTCTTCGTTGCGGTGCGCGGGCTTCTCCTTGCGGTGGCCTCTCTTGCTGCGGAGCACGGGCTCTAGGCGCGCGGGCTTCCGTAGTTGTGACTTGCAGGCTCTAGAGTGCGGGCTCAGTATTTGTGGCGCAGGGGCTTAGTTGCTCCGCGGCATATGGGATCTTCCCGGACCAGGGCTCGAACCCGTGTGCCCTGCATTGGCAGGTGGATTCTTAACCACTGCACCAACAGGGAAGCCCAAACTGGGAGCTTTTTAAGGAGAAGGGTGGAATTTCACTTATCCCTGATTTCAGAGTACCAGAAATACAATACATGCTCAGGAAATATACCTTTATTGATTCACTGAAAGGAATATCAGGAAATATCCCTTTATTGATTAATAGATTGCTGTTGGGTAAATAGCTGGAATAATGAATGATGACTGGGGAAAGAATGCTTAGATTTGAATTGAGCTGAATGCAGTCTAAACATTCACAGCAGACCTACTGACAAGCAGTATCAAACACTGAATTTGGGGTTGGGCTTAGGAAAGCACAGGATCCATCTGGTGGACCTGACAGTCCCAGGCTGAGCCAAGAGCCTCTTTACACATGACTGTCACTCTTAGCATCTCTCTCTGCCATAACTATCCTCCCTATAATAATGTGTACACATGTCTGTTTCCCTCCACCTCCCTACCAGATGCTTCTTCAAGGCATATATCCCAACTTATGGCTGGCACGATGCATTGCACATAAATAGTGACCAATAAGTATTTGATGACTCTATGAATCAATGAAGCAGACCCTAGGCAGACATAGGTTCCTAAAAACTCTCTGAGGTAGAAAAGTAAACGCCTTTACACATTTATTTTTATTCTCTGCATTTCACTGCTTTGAGAGCTGAAGCTTAGGAAGTTCCAGTGGCTACCCACAAATCACAACGGGGTGGGGGAAGCAGCACAGAGTAGTAGAAAATTCTGCTCTTCTTAAGAAACACTAGTGACTCGGAGAGAAGATGGCGGAAGACTAAGACGCGGAGATCACCTTCCTCCCCACAGATACATCAGAAATACATCTACACGTGGTACTGCTCCTATAGAACACCCACTGAACGCTGGCAGAAGACCTCAGACCTCCCAAAAGGCAAGAAACTCCCCACGTACCTGGGTAGGGCAAAAGAAAAAAGAATAAACAGAGACAAAGGAATAGGGACGGGACCTGCACCAGTGGGAGGGAGCTGTGAAGGAGGAAAGGTTTCCACACACACGAAGCCCCTTCGTGGGCGGAGACTGCGGGTGGCGGAGGCGGGAACCTTCAGAGCCACGGAGGACAGCGCAGCAACAGGGGTGCGGAGGGCAAAGCGGAGAGATTCCCGCACAGAGGATCGTGAGTACTCCCTCCAGGTTTCCTTTCTCCATCACCCATGAGTACACAAAAGCTTTTTATCTACACCTAATGACATCTTGGATTTTGAGGAAGGACAGGGAAAACTTTTGAGAGGAAATAAACATATATGAAAGCGACTTTCAAATATTAATTTGTGAATATTCATATAAAAGAGACTGAGCTAATCTGAAAGAGATTGTTTAAAATTAGCAGTGAATGAAACACCTAAAATTAAGCTATTTCCAGCCAACCTTGTTCAGCTAGAGACAATAAAACTGAGTTGTAGTGTATAAATCTTGATCTCTAGATAAAAGGGCTACTGACTCAGCTATTATGATTTATCCCGCCTTATTCTTTATGCACGTGGATGCAACTGATTTTATTTTGGCACATTTGGGGAGTGCAATTGCTATGCTGGTAGGTGTCCAGATATTAAACATTGCTGTTTATGATTTCTGAGAGATGTATTTTGGAAGGATGAAGTGTTCTTTTGCCTGTTGAAGTGCTTACAAACTCTTTGAGAAAATTGCTTAATAAGCCCCATGAAAGATTTACTTGAGATAGAAGGAAGAATTTACAGGCAGAGCATGGCTCAATTTCCTTCTCTTCTTGCCCATTTGTCACAAGAGATCTCTCATTGGTCTAAAACTCTTTTTGAATAAGTTGAAGTCTTTTCTCATGCTGGTATCTATTCTTTATAGTGTCTACCTAGACCTCTTCCCAAATCATATGCTGACCTCTTCCCAAATCATATGCTGATCTCCATCTGTTCAGAGCCTTCCCCTCTGAGAATCACTTAAGTCTTCAGATCTTTGTGATTTTCTCCCCTGTAACAAGTTACTGTTGATTAAGCTATTTTCTTCTTCATGTGTATTTCCCTTTTAGTAAGTTTTATTCTAAATCTGACTCAACAGTTCAATCACTGAAGAAATCTTTGGGCATCCAAAAAAAATTCTGCCTTTCATTCGTTTGTCAATGCCTTCAAGCTAAAGACCAGCGGGAACACATTTTTAATTGAACAATGATGTGTTTATTGTCTTATGGCAAAAGGAGAAAGAGCTCCACCATGGGGAACACCATGGCTAAGCGGGTGGGAAAGGTGTTGGAAAGGGCTCATTATAGGATTTGGAATTAGGTCATTTGGGAGATAATTCAAGGAAATGGGACTTTGCTCTGCATGGGAAACTGCCAGGAAGCTGGGATAATTCTGATTGGGTATCTTAATAATTCTTACCTAGAATGTGAGAACCTAGTGCAAGGCTAAAACCGATTTGTAAAAAAGCAGCAGTCACTCATATTAACTATCATAGAGAAATGTTTGGTCATTTTTGTGGTTTAGACAATGTTTATGATTTTGTCTGATACAGGGTCAGACAAAATGATTACAGGGTCATTGTCTTGATCAGTTACAGTCACAGAAAGGCCTTGCCTGATGTTGATGTTTTGTGAAATTCTTTACGTTCAACACGCGCACACCAAGGCCCACCTGTGTGTGTGTGAGGCCAGCTTCTGCCTCTCAGGGCTGTTTTTCCTCTGTGAATGTTCATTCTTTCATTCACTTGTAGAGGTTTATCAAAATTGATAATTGTCTAATTCATTGGTCTGTTTACTTGATATTTTGTCTGTTCTTTATAGTAGAAAATGAGCACTATAAAGATAGATACCATGTCTAACTGGCTCTTCATTTTATCCCAAGTGACTGCTCAGCACCGAGGAACAAAGCACCCAGCAGACTGAGAAATCTTGGAAGGTCTCAAATCAGACGCTGATAATCATGTTAAGTCTTATGGCTCAGAGCACTGAAGAAATGAGAATGGTTGGAAAGTCAGCCAGTTATTCCAGACTCCAAAAAGCAAAACTTCTCAGTGAAAACTTTTTAAGATATGTTCTCGGAAGCTAGCCAGTAGAGTATATTTCTTTATTACTCTATTTGTTTCAGATAACCTGCCAAGCTATTTAAAATGCCAAATTATCAATGTTCCAGTATCCCTAAAGAGAAGCCTGTGGGTGCCCTGGGTGATCACAAGGAAGGTTGGAGAACCATTAACTTATATTGTCATTTAAGAGGTGAAAGCATTCAGCTATGATGGTCTAGTATATTAGAACACTGGAGAACCAAAAAAAAAAAAAAAAAAAAAAATCCTTCATTAAGAAAACCATGCTGGAAGAGATTGTTTTTCACACCTGATTTCAAGACATTTCAGTAGTTGGCTGATTGATATTTAACTCAGATTAGATTGTTTAAAAGAATAATAACTTTTTCACGTGTGTGAGAACACGTAAGTATTTCAGTTGTTTTGGTGGATGGAAATCTTGCTGAGGAAGAGATTTGGGATCAAAGAAGCAAAGGTCTTACTGACGTTGATTTTTGAAGTAGCATCACCACTAACATCCTAGTTTTCTATGACTTGTCACAGGGTTGACTGACTGATTCTCTCAACCAAATAAAACTCATCCAGACTCTCTTAGCGTCAGATAATTTGCCAGATGCCATAGAAACTGGAGAGAATAGTAGACGTAATTTTTGCCCTCTGATGTCACAGTCACAAAAGAAAGCAGATGCTGAACAAGGAATTACCTGTGAGCTGTGTTACAAAAGGAGAGGTACACAAGGACCACTAGAGCAACATAAAGAAGGCCTATCCAGACTCATAGGGTTACAGACGGAGGCGAGCAGCATAGGGTACAAAATAGGGAAAACAGCATTAGCTGAGATGTCTTTGCATGTCTTTAGAGTTGTAGATTTAAATCTTACATTTGTAATTCCAATGATTCAAATCTTGATGTAGTCTTAAGATTCTACTTCTTAATGTAAAAATGAATTGTCAATATCCTGGCTGTGATTTTGCAAGATGATACCACTGGGGGGAAATGGGTAGAGAGTACACAGGATCTTTTTGTATGCAAATCTACAAGTATCTCAAAATAAACGTTTAATTTTTTAAAAATGCCACACATATCTTGCAGGAATTTGTTTCACGTGTTGGAGAAAAGACCTCTGAGCTATCAGACAACTCAGCCATCACAACTCCAAAAACTGCAGCCCTCAGCTACTAGGATGTCTGGCTCATATTAATTGGTCTTCACAGCTTTGGTGATTGAATGAATGAGCACAAATTCTTAGTGAGTAGGCAGGCTCAGGCTGCTAACCTCAACTGCAAAGACTTGGTCATTACAGTGAAATATTCACTTAGTGTTTAAGAGGGGCTTTTAGGAGGTCAGCCAGCGAATTCCATTTTCAGAGGTCATACAAATAATAGCCCCTGTGAGTCATGAACACGTTTTTTAACTAGAAATTGTAATTCATGTCAGGATTGTTTATATTTCTCTCTTTAATATTTTATCCTTTATTCCTAAAGAGGCCTAGCCCAGACATCGAGGGACCATGTAAATACAGTTGGCTGAATTATTAAAAAGGATTCTCTCCGAGCACCTCAAGGACTACACAAGGCTTTTCTAGTTAACCTTTTCATCTAGGCAAGGAAGGTCAGGACCGCACTTCAACCACAAAGATTAGAGCTGGCATAGACAACTGTGATAATATGAACCCTGGGATTCATGGCTTGGTTTCCCTGGAAAGTGTAATTAATAACCCATATTTACTAAACCTCTAATCTAAATACGTTTTAGGATCTGCTTTTTCTCCTATACCCTCCATACCCTACACTGAAACCATCTTCTCAAAAGTGGGACCAGCCTCTGAATTGGGTTTTAAAAGTGTTCATGTTAATTAATTTATCAACAATGCATCCATCCACCCATCCATCCATCCATCATCATAATGAGGAGGAGGAGCTAATGTTTATTATCTACTTACCATATAACAGGCAGTGTGCTGAAAATTTTATAAAATTTATATTATTTCATTTAACTTTTATAAAAAAGCATTATACCCATCTTATAGATGATTACATTGAGGCACAGAAAGATTAACTGCCTTGATTAAGATCACTTAGCCAATGCTGATAATTCCCAAATTTAACTTTCCCACCCTGACCTCTCTCTCTTTTTTAAAAAAAATATTTTTTATTAATTTTTATTGGCATCTAGTTGCTTTACTCTCTCTCTTGAGTTTGACTCATACATCCAATTTCACACTTGAACATCTCCAGCTATACGTCTAATAAGCACCTCATAGCCAAAATGTTAACTACCCTCCCCTCTATGTCCACGAAACCTTTGCTCCCTCCTATCCCCCAATTCAGTGATGACAACCAGTGACTGAAAACCTAGTCTCTCAGGCCAAAAACTATAGAGTCCACCTGAACATCTCTTTCCCTCTCACCCGACATCCTAGCCATCAGCATATACAGTTACCTCCACCTTCCAAATAGATCCAGAATGTGACCATTTCTCACCATCTCCAGTGATAACACAGTCACCTCTCACCTTGGCAACTGTAACTGCTTTCTAAGTGGTCTTTCGACTTCCACGTTTGACTTTCTATACCCCATTCAAACACACAGAGTGATAGTAACTTTTCAAAATTTCAAATATCAAGTCACTCCTTGGTCGCTGTATTTATTTTGTCATCCCTATCTCTTAGCATAGCTCTGATAGATGGAATCAATATTCATAATAGGATCCCAGACCATTTCAGTGGTAACTTCCAGTAGAAACAATGAAAAGCCTACAAGTTTAGAATTGCAAAATTGGTAGAAACTGAGAAATTATCTAGCAATATGTTCTCATTTACAGAGCAGGAAACTGAAGCTTAGGAATATTTGATGACTGCCAAGGGTCAAGTAGCTAAGAAGTAGTTGAACTCAATTTCATATTAAGGATCCCCAGCTCCTGGCCAGTGCTTTATACATGATGTCACACTGTCTCCGCCTACCTGGTGAGTAGGGATGGAAACCTCTAGATGTGTCAGAACCACAGACGATCAATAAAACCAAAATCAATGGAAAGATAAATTCCGTGTATTTGCCTGATATTACCAGTTCACCCTGGCTGTGGATACAGTCAAGTAATAGAATTGTTATATTATTTTTCAGTTAAATTAATAGAGGCTATGGATGCTCTGTGAGTATACATTATTTCCAAGTCTGTATTATAATGTCATTTATATAAAACCTTTTAATGGCCTTGGAAAATAATAACCAGAAGTATTAACCTTCTAATGGATGATAAAGACTGTCTCAGTAAAAACAAATGTTACTCTAAACTAAATTTAAATGATCTTGTTTTATTTATTTATCATGGGCTTAAAGAAAGACAGAAACATGAGCTATTTCTGACATTGCTGTGACCCCAGTATGTGGCACATAGTGTCAGCTCAATAAATATTTATTGAATAAATGAATTAATGAGTTTTGTTTATCACAGAAATATTTGTAATAGGCAAAAATTAGAAACAATATAAATGCCCAGTAGTAAGACATTGGATATATAATTTATGGAACATTTATACAATGAAATAAAATTCCTGTGAAGTAGAAGTATATTTACTGTCTTGGAAGACACTCAAAGTATGCTGCTTCATTACAAAAGCAAATTGTAAAAAGTTTGTGTTTAATATAACACCATGTTTTAAACACAAGAATGGATGAATGGATGGACAGGAAGGTGGGATGGAAGAAGACCAGGAGGAAGGAAGGAAGGAAGGACGGAAAGGAGATAAAAAGAAGAAAAACAACAACAACAAAAAGAAATCTGGAAAGATATTTTCTAAAATGTTTTCTCTAGGTGATAGTTATAAATAATCTATGGCTTATTTTTATGATTTTGCATTAATAAAATTGATTACTTGTATGGACATTCATCATTGTTTTAAAAAATGTCTGGAATAGAGAGTCAAATTTTATTGGCAACCTCATGTCTTATGAACTAAATGCGAAATACTTAATTATTTTCTTTCATTGCCACAAATAACAAAAAAATTCTCCAAACCAAATGAACATCTATTAACCAGTATTTTCAACTATTGTCTCAGAAAGATTTCTATTGAAGTATCTGGGTATGAGAGCTTTATGGATTTTGCAAATCAGATTCAGTTCCTTTCTAAATGCAATTCCTGTACAACAGTAGGTATCCAATGGTAACTAAGCAGGGTTATTTGAACAATGCATAAATATTTCACAGTGTGCGAAGAGCCACAAATGCCGAACTCTAAAATGTCTGCAAACACGCAAGATTTCCAGTTGCAAGAGTGTAATTATTGTCTTGGGATCTGTCAGGTGTCTTGTTGAAGACTCTTTTTATTTTGATAAAATGATGAGCTTGCAAGAAGAATAATGCCCTAACATCTCAATGATTCTGATCAAGGAGAAAGATTCTGTAAACCATTTAAGAGGACACTACTTAAAGCCTTCTGTTATCCAATAACATCAAAGAATTCCTCTCCAATGGGCCACTGTCTGGGAAAATGCGTCTATATCACAATAGGCTATATGGCCACAAGTCTGAAACTTCAAAATCACGTATTATTGGCAACAAGCTGCCATCACTCATTAGGCTAAATTAAAAGTAAATAAAGGTATCTCATCTTCCCTTTCCCACTTTCACATTACAGAATAAAGAGTTAAAAAAATAATAAACCAAGGATTCAGATACAAATTTTGAAATCAGAAGGGGAAATTATAGTCAGAATGTTTTTTTATGAAGTTGGTCAATCTTATGACTTAAGAATAAATGAATATGAGAAGCAAGAATGCTGTTTTAACATGCAACAGTCAGAAACACTTACAGCAATCAGACAATAGAGACATATACAATTCACAGCTCACACTGCTGAAATGAAAGGCAGAGAGAAAGGTGAGAAGTCTGCAAGTTGTATGGACCACCCAGAAAATAACCAGCATCTCCAAGAAGCTCCAGACATACACAGGACCCTAGACAGTTATTGACATCTGACACTGGTAAGGATCCTTTCCTGGATGAAGGCGATGATCAGTGCCCCCAATAACCTGGACCATATTCTGGAAATGTCTATGACCATAGAACACTTTGGGAAAGAAGAGGAAGTGACCTTACAAGGTCTTCATTCTGGACTACTAGTCAAATCAGAACATCAGGTAATCCTCCACTACCAGATGTCTTGCTTAATGACTGGCCATTTTCATATTTACAAATGGACTGTGCCTCTTGTGAACAGAGAAATCCCTTCAGGGCAGGAGAGAGAATTGTGAATTTCACGCATCGAGGTTGGTTTTCTCAAATACCAGAATTATTGCTCAGCTTTGCAATAAAGATCAAGACCTATGGCTAGAATTATCCACGTTGGGCACATCTGCTCCAGCAGGGATGTCTGTGGTGCTGTAGTTGCCTGTCAACTGGCACATCAATGTGGAAAAAGATTTGGGGGAAAGCACAGCCCCCATAAGAACACTTTCAAAGAATGATTAGCGGGCTTCCCTGGTGGCGCAGTGGTTGAGAATCCGCCTGCCGATGCAGGGGACACGGGTTCGTGCCCCGGTCCGGGAAGATCCCACATGCCGCGGAGCGGCTGGGCCCGTGAGCCGTGGCCGCTGAGCCTGCGCGTCCGGAGCCTGTGCTCCGCAACGGGAGAGGCCACGACAGTGAGAGGCCCGCGTACCACAAAAAACAAAAACAAAGAATGCATTAGCAAAATCCCCACATTGCGGGCATTTACTGATAACCTGCTCAAACTACAGAATATCTAAAGTTGTAATAAACCTTTTCTCTAGTCTCTGAATGACTAGGGAGTTCTAGTGAATTGTAAATATGTGACAGAAACTTGCATTTACAGGCATAGGTAGATACACTCTTTGAAATGGATAAAAGGTAAAAACAACAAAATTCACTTCTGAGCTCTGCAGAAAGCAGTATCTTCATCTTCAGTCTCTTGTAAGGGTCAGGAGTAGTAATGACCTGCAAGATTCATAGTTGAATCTGCTTTGGTGAGTGAGCTGAACTGATGAAAAAGCAGAGACCACGAGGAAACAGAAGCAGAGAGAGAAAAATACCAGACAAAGACTGAATAAAGGCTAGTTGATCATGGACCAGAAGCAAGAAGAAACACCAAAAGAAGCCAAGACCGATATAGTGGTTGAAGCCTGTAGCTGCCAGAGGAAAGAAGGAATGATTACAGAGGTCTGCAGTGATGCTTTGAATTCATCTCCATTTCTCGAAAACCTCAACAGTGTAACAATGTGTGTTCAGATTCTCAGGAGCACTGCACTGGCCTCAGGGACGCAATCACTCACTCAGTTGCTCCAGCCTGAATAAATCTGTTCCATGCCACTAAAAGAGCCTAAGTTAAAGCACATTTACAATAAGAAAGAACAAAGAAATCACTTGAAATCTCACTACTCACACATAATGATCATTTGGGGGTATTCATCTATAGTCTTTTTGATGTATAATTTTCTTTTAAATGATTTTCACATAAAATCTATAGAAAACAGGCAATTAAAATCCAAATAATTTAAGAAACAACAAAAGTGATGATCACCTAAAATACTTAACGACTTAGAAATGAATAGGTGAGGGTTTGGGGCTTGGTGCAGTTAAGTGCCTCAATTAACTTTCTTACTGCTTGCAATGCTTTTTATGCCTCAATAGATCTCTCCTCTGATTTGAGAGGCACTCTCTCATTTGGTATGTGTGTGATGTAAGGCATGGCCTTCACACACTTTCATTCGGGCTCCTTTACGCTGGTAAGCACTTTGTGACTCCAAAAAAAAAAAAAAATGAAAGGCGTGAAATGGAAGGCTATGAACTTCATTAATATTAAATATTAATCCCTCACAAATTAAGGTACAATTCCATTAAACGTTAAATGCACTCTTAGAGCATGTCTGAAGGACAGGTAGGATACCTCCTCCTTACATACGGAGAAATGGATAAAGGGAGGCAGTGACTTCTTCAGTGTCAAACAGCAGCATAATCAGTAATGACAAGCTAGGCCTTAATTGCTCTTAAACTCTAATTTATTCAATTCAGTCCTATATTTATTAGATACTTCCAAGATAGCCCACCATTGTGTCATCTCTGGGGATACAGCAGAAATACAGTTCGTTCCTACTTTAAGGCTTTCACTGCTTAGTGGGACAGGCAGACAGAAGCAAATTATGATAACACACTGTACCAAGGAAATCCTCCTCCTCCTCCCCTCTGTCATGGTCAGCATCATCATCAACACTTGGGTATGCTTTAGCCCTGTCCTATTTTCTCTCTTGAATTCTATCGTTCAGTTCTCAAACAACGAAAAGAGTTCAGGCACTATCAATGGCCCCAGTTTACAGATGTGGAAACAAGACTTTGAGAGATGAATAATTATTTGATGTCACAAGCTAGACCATGTCATGCTTAGAGCCTGAACCCAGCTTTATCTGCCAGCTTATAACCACTGTATTTATCAGGCTTATAACCACTGTATTGATGTGTCTCCTATATTTAAGGTTTATATAAATTGCTCCAGGAATAAAAAATGAGGAATACTTTTAATTAGGAAATAGGAATAATGCAAAGACTCCTGATGGCTTATTGGCTTTTGTGAGGGCATTTTGGTATGTTGCTCTCTCTTATCAAACTCTGATACCCAAAGACAACTCAACTAAGAGTCACGAGACCTGGTCTCGGGTCCCAGCTCTTCCATTCAACCTTCACTAAGAATGCTCAAAGGGCAATAGAAGAACAACAAAAACATCTCACATTTCTTTGATGCTCATTTAATTCTGCTGTTGGAGATTTTTCTTAAATGATTGGGAGGGATTTTTTTTCTATGAAAGATAATGGTTCTTGGTCCATCAGCTGTAATGTTGACATCAACTACTCTTCTATCCACTTGAGAGAATCGGAAGATGTTTAAGGGTTAAAAGGCTAACTTACTTAGGCAACATCTTAATTGCTGCTCCTTCACAATGTGTAATAAAACAGCATTTACTTTTAACAACCCCCTTGTTAAAGTCCTTGGGACTTAAAACGGTGTAAAATGAAAGCAATTCATTATAATTCTACTAAAGTGATCTTTTCTTTGTGGAGTTGAATGTAACATCCTAGTTAGGTTTTCAATATTCTTATCACAAACTACAAGTTGGTTTCTGAATCAGCTTATAGAAAAGGAACAGAGAGGAAGAAAACTCATTGAAGGTGACTAATAGTCTATTAACCTAGGAGTAAGATTCAGAGTCACAGGGGTCCCAGACTTCAACGGAAAGCCAAAAATCAGCTAATTTTACCCCCAGTGCCAATTAGTAGGGAAGGCAGTAAGTACACAGTCCCTATAAAGCAGATTCCAATGCTGGCCAGTCTCAACGCAATATTGTATACAAAAGAAGCAGTCAGATTTATAGTTATAAAAAATGTGCTAACGACAGAATTTATTGACCCTGGATCTATCGTCTGTGACTCTACTTTGTCTAGTCTTCAGTCTTGCATGTTAAATGTGTCTCTTTTGTCAACTGTCAGTTTCCTGGGAAAGGCCAATCACCCATGACCCAAAGAAATAATGTTTACAGCAGAGGCATCTTGCTGCAACAATTCCAGAGGAATCAGAAACGGAACATTCTAAATGTTAAAAAAGTGTCCTGGGATAACAAATGCAAAGATGCTTAAGTAAGAGGTTTTCCAAGATTTAAGAAGCAATATTTCAAAATTCAAGATTGAAGTAATTTATCCAAAGAACACAAGCACTGTGGTTTGAACAAGCTCAGGAGTGATATAGAGCTGGATTTGAATTCCAGACCTACCATAAAACAGACTTGGGTATTATTTCACCTCCCTGAGCCTCAGTGTTCTCATATGTACAATGGGGATAATAATACTCTCTCACAGAGTTGGGTTATAAGCTTTGCCAGATGCTTTATATACTTTTTTTTTCCATTTTAATTCCACTATGTCCCTTTCATATAGGCATTTTTGTTTTCCCTATTTTTACTGGTGCAAAAATTGAGACTTCAAGAATTTACGTATTTGCTCGAGGTCATATAGCTAAGGAAATGTTTGCACTGGGATACAATCCCAGGAATTTGAACCTGAGCATTAAAATTTTCAATTATACTCTGTATAGCCTCTTATGTATAGAGTATCTGGCCTATAGAAAGCATTTGATAAATATATATAACCATCCTCACCATCATCATTATCATTATTACTTCTGCTACTACCATTCTCCTATAGTTACTACCATGACTCCTGCTAATACTCACTACTATTTCTACTACCACTGCTATAACTAATACATACTCGGGGGAAAAAAGGATTGTGCAGGAGATTGTGACATTTGTCTTTTAAAAATATAGAAACATTTTCATCCAACAGAATTTTATACTGAAACTTTATTGGACAGTTTGAAACGAATATGCCATGTTTCACAGAAGAGAACTTTCCAAGCCAACATGTCTACCCTGGTAGCGTTATTGTTATTCATATTTTTATGTTCTCCTTAGATATAAGGTAAATAATAGAAAGGGGAGAAAAGAATCAAGGAGTGCAAAGATATAGATAGATAGATAGACAGATAGGGATAGAGATAGAGATATTTCAATATTGAAAAATGAGGGTCCGCATGGAACCCTGGAGACACTCACGGCCCCAATCCAGTGGACTTCAGTCTTAGAGCCTGGTCCTGTCATATTGCTATGAAATCTAAAGTAAATCAGGCAGCCTCAGGGGGTCTCTTTTTTTTTTAAATCACAGATAATACACTATTAGGTTGTTTCTAACTCTAATATTCTGTAAATCCATAAAAATGCCTTTTTCTTATAATAAAGCCATAGGTCTAAGTAATCCTTCTAGAAGCCCACAACAAATGGAAAAATCTACCCAAAGGAGGTCTCTTCTCCTGGTTTATCTTATTTTCTAATTAACCAAGAGGATGGTCTGTCTGAAAATTTCCTTTGGAAGTCTAGAATTTAGACGCATGTCACTGCACACGGTGTTTTCTCTTCCGAACTCCTTCTAATGAGCTGGGGGAAGAGCATATTGTTCCTTTTTAGAAAAATTTCACTGGAGTTCTTTGTATTCTAACATAAACTAATTATTGCTGAAAACTGCAGGAATGGGATAACACTGCTCTGAATGCTTTATATTTGTAGTGTTCTTTTCAGTTTACCCGAGCTTTCATATATTATTAGGTCATGTGTTCCAAACTTCAGACCAAACCAGTGTCAGACTTTAGACCCATAATGTCCAAATGGCTGTAGGCATCTCTGTGTCGACATCCCCGCCCCGGTGCCACAAACTGCACAGTCCAAAACTGAACTCACCGAACCTGTAAGCACTCCGTTATGCTTTGTCTCAGTTAGTGGCATTGCTGTTCACCCAATTCTCAAGACAGAAACCTGACTTTTGTCTCTATTTTTCTGAACTTGTTCTTAGACAATCAAGACCTACCTATTGAATCTGCTAAGCATTTCTTTTTCCAATTTATTTTTATTGAGGTATAGTTAATTTACAATGTTGTGTTAGTTTCAAATGTACAGAAAAGTGATTCAGTTATACATACATATATATATATTCTTTTTCAGATTCTTTTCCATTATGGGTTATTCCAAGATATTGAGTATAGTTCCCTGTGCTATACAGTATGTCCTTGTTATTTACCCATTTCATATATAGTAGTGTATATATATTAATTCCAAACTCCTAAGCATTTCTTAAATATCCTCTCTTCATCCTTTCACTAGTGTTTGTGTTCCATCTCTTCACCATCTGTCTCCTGGATCCCCGCAGGTCCTCCTAACTAGTCACCTGGCCTGTCATATTTCCTACAAACCCATGCTCCATAGATTCACCAGAATAGGAATAAAAATATCACCCCCTGATACCCCTGTGAAGGAATCCACAGTATAAAACCCAAGGACCTTCATGATCTGACCCTCACCTACTTCTCTAGCCTCACATCCCCCACTTTCTGGTCTAGCAACCTGCGTCTGTTCCCATCTCTATGATTTTGCACGTGATGTCTGCTCTGCTAGGACTGCCACCTGCTATTAGCACAGCTGGTAAATGACCTGGCAGACTCCTCCTCATCCTTTAAGCCTCAGCTCAAGGATTATACCCTTGAATAACAAAAAAATATAGTAAGAGAAGATAATTATAGTACATACAATGTGCTAGGCTAAGCAAATTATAAGTATGAACACATTCAATTCTTCCAATGACCATATTAGTCAAGGACTATTTTTATCCTCATTTTACAGGTGAGGAAACTGAGGCACAAAAAGGGTAAGGGACTCACTCAAGGTCACAACTAGCAAATGGCAGAGCTGGAATGGGAATTCAAGCTGCCTAGCTCCAGAATTCTGTTCTTAACCACTATACCTCACCTCCTCCAGTGAGCCTTCCATGATTTACTAATATCACTCCACCCATCTTACTGGTAAGACCTAGTTACTGGCAGTCTCAGGCCCTTGTTTTCCATCCTAGTGATTGATGGTGCATCTAAACCATTGTTTCCCAAAGTGCAATCCTAGTAGCACCCTCATCAAAATGATCCAGCATGTTATGTTCAAAGCTGCAGAGTTGAAGTTTCTCTTTTTCTAAAAATCATCCAAAAAATGCAGACTCCTGCACCTCACTCCAGACCTACTGATGTGCAATCTCAAAGGAAAGAGCTGGATATCGGCATTACAATCTACATAGTAGATTCTTACGTGCAACGATGTGGGGGAGTAAATCAAATAAGGCAGGTAACGCACTCCAACCATGGCTGTTCACGTAGTCAATGCCCAAAACGTTAGTTCCTATTGTTATTATGGTTGTCTTTACTACTGTTCGATCCAAGGGAAAGAAGCAAGAACAATGTTTCTATTCACTAAGACAAAAGGTGGGAAACGGGGACAGCAAGCCATGCCACTAAAACCATAACATGTGGGGTCTTCCTTGATCAGACAAAGAAGAATTTGGAAGGAAGGAAGAACTTTGCGGTTTCCAGTTCCATGTTCTCTGGGGCTTATTGTAGGGAAACCACAGGGGAAGATAAGACACAGTTACATTTTTATTTTAGCAGCTCTGTTCCTGAGAATAGTGGCGCCTACTTAAGTAACATGACCCCCAGTACAGGAATTGGAGTGATTAAAGATTTAAAAGCTTAGAACCATCAGCATTGTCATACTATGATATCTAAAGCCTCAGAACAGCAGAAAGAGCCAGCTAACATAAACGAGAGGAATCTGTCTGAGCTAGAAATAGATGTCTGATTCTGAAAGAGAAAATCTACAAGAAAGTTAACCCCATGAGGGCATTAAAATCTTTCATGGACAGAATGACGTCTTCAGCACAGTCATCCAGATGTTCAAAATCTTGCTCCATGTTGCATTTCTTATTTTATATGCATCAGTTATTTATCCCTTACCTACTAGTCAGTTTGAAACATTTTTTTTGAGGTCAGAAGTGTTTGTCTAGTGTGGATTAGTTCTTAGTCTCTAGTCTCCAATGTCCAGAGCCAGTGGCCAATAATTTAATCAATCATGCCTGCAAAATGAAACCTCCACGAAAACCTTTTAATGGGGTTTGAAGAACTTCCACGTTGGAGAACACATGTATGTGCCAGAAGGGTGGTACACTCCAATGCTGCAGGGATAGAGCTTCTGTGCTGGGGACCTGCTGGACCTCTCCCTGTGTACTTATTCATCTGGTTGTACATTTTATCCTTTATAATATCCTTTATAATAAACTGATAATGGTAAGTAAAGCGTTTCCCTGACTTCTAAGAGCCATTCTAGTAAATTCTTGAGTCTAAGGAGGGG
The DNA here is from genome assembly GCF_002837175.3 of Physeter macrocephalus. Classification (NCBI taxonomy): domain Eukaryota; kingdom Metazoa; phylum Chordata; class Mammalia; order Artiodactyla; family Physeteridae; genus Physeter; species Physeter macrocephalus. The sequence continues at coordinate 26,463,645 of NC_041231.1, forward strand.
GTTGTAGGAACCCCCAATTTATAGCCAGGTGGTCAGAAGTATGGGAGGCTTGGGACTTGTGACTGGCATTTGCCAGGGTGGAGGGCCAGTCTTATGGGACAGAGCCCTTAACCTCTATCCAAGTAGTCAGTGTCAAAAGTGAATCGAATTATAGGACATCCAGTAGGTGACCAGTTGTGGTGGAGAAAAATATCTCATACAGTTGGTTTCAAAAGTGCAGGTGAAAACACTTTCAAAAGAAGTAAGTTTGAAAGACCATGAGTCAGATTCAAGCATTAGGCAAGAAAGGTTGTTCAACAACCCCAATGGTATCTTTAAACACAAACGGCAAAACACTAGGGACCCTCTCAATCACTCCTTAGGTGCCCTTGTGATGGACTTTCAGAACATCCAACACATTGCCCACCATAGTCAATTGCTCTCATTCTGGTTTAGAAAATCTTCTCCCAAAGATCGTATGTTCAGATTTAAATAATCAGGTAAGAAGCCAATTTGCAATCATCCTTGGTAAGTCCCAAGTAAAACAAACTAAAACAAACAAAAACCCCTACGATATACCAGGAAGGTAAACCAAAACTGAAAATCTGCAAGCCAACAACAATGAAAGTAATGGACACTGAGAGATACTTCCTGTCCCTGCTAGAGATGGAAGCTTTCTGGTCTCCCTAACTCACCTGATGCCTGTTGTGATTTGGTTAAAAGATACAAGTTAATTGAATATATGACCAATAGAAAATCATTCGCTAAGTACAGAGTCCATAGCTTTACATATATATTTGCTCTACTCAACAGATCTGGATTCACTCGTGACCTCTTAGGGCTGGGAGAAAATAATGTGGGTATATAACCATGGCAAATGATAATTAGCTAAGATGTACATTCTAAGGCAATTCTTTTTCTTCTCAAAAATGCAGACATTTCCCACAAGAGTGAGGAAAAAAGGATCTAAATGAAGAAAGAAAAAGCACTCCTAGGGCTTGCACCTTTGTCTCTCTTATTAAATTTACAACATGAAACAATTTTATCATCAAAATTATGTAATGGCATAAGCCACAATACGATACATCTCAGGCAGAAAATGGAAAAACACACACACACACACACAATATTTTCCAAGGAGTTAAGAAGCTTTCTTGGACAAGTTATATTACAATAAAATATTAATGTGTGCTCATTTGTCATGTGTTAATTAGCAGAATAAGCTGTAGGAAGTCCGGATTACCATGCAAATGTTAATTAGGTCATAATTTATGTTAAGCATTTCTAAGTTTAGGAGCACCACGTCTCATTTAGCAGCAGTTGAACTTTAGAAATAATTTGCATGTGCAACTGCTCGTTTTCAATTTTAATATGACAGTCACTTCATTTTAATAAATACAAGAAACTGCATTTAAATAATAGCAAATTCAGAGCTAATTTTGTCACAGTCGGAACGTTTCCCCGGGAGATGGAAACTCTGTCCTTTAATCACCACTCAGGTAAAAAAAAAAAAAAAAAGGTTCAGAAGATCCTTTTTCTAAATAGCTAAGAGAGGTCTCCCTGTCTCCCAGTCACTGTCCAGAATATAACGCCCTACTTCTCTTTTGGAGAAATTGTGCCCTTAGATGGCTTTTACATGAGCTAGCTTGACCACCTTTAAGTCCCACTTGATCCCATTTTTATCTCCTCATTTTGGTTTGGTACAGATACAAGCACACAGCAACATTCGGTCAGTTCTCCCTTATTCTGTTTTTATATACTTGAATTTAAGTTTTTTCAAAAATTTTGATTTTTTAATTCTTTTTTGTTCTGTTTCACAGCAATGAATGATCCCAACTGCTCCTGAATTTTTATAAGCAATAGGAAACTCCAGTTGGAAAGGTTGTTCTTACCCCAGATATGAAAGCTTGCAGAAGAAAAAAAAAAAGCAACCCTAGCACCTCCAGGATGGGAAATCTTTTTATCTACTGGTTCAGAGCCGGGTTTCTTAACTTTTCTCATGTCATAGACCCCTTTGGTGATCTGGTAAACCCAATGGACCCTGCTCAATGTAATATTTTTAACACTTAAAATATGGAATTAAAAATGGAACTAATTATGGTAAAATATTATTTTTTAAATATGTGACATAGTAGTATTTTTTCTTCTTTATTAATGCATTGAGGAACATGATCCGGGTCTGCTAACTGCTGTGATTTTAAGTATCTGTAGTAATAAGCCTAACCATGATTTCCAGCCACCTGCATTTCAACAGTATGAAAATACCTGGGATTTCCATTGGTGACAAGTTCACAGGGGTACCGCTTAGGCTTCTGTGGTTTGTTAACTATTTCATAATTGAAGGAAATGTTACACTTTGGTTAAAGCAGGGGTCCCCACCCCACGGACCGGTCCTCGGTAGGAACCAGGCCGCGTAGCAGGAGGTGAAGTGTGGGCGAGAGAGGAAGCTTCATCTGCTGCTCTCCATGGCTCCCCATCGCTCCCATGACTGCCTGAACCATCTCCCGCCCTCCCCGCGCCCCATGGAAAAGCTGTCTTCCAAGAAATCGGTCCCTGATGCCAAAAAGGTTGGGGACTGCTGGGTTAGAGGATAATGGAAATAAAGATGTAATTATGTTTTCATTCAAGTTCACAAACCTGAATTCTCTCTGATTTAAACTACTGAGTTGGAGGAAAATTTTTTCTAAACTTCTAAAAAGATTTTAATAAATGTGTTTCTAATTTAAAATTTTACACTAAATTATGAAACATAACTTTTTAAAAAATCATCTTTTTACACTCAAAAACTATCTTCATTTAATACTTCTTGTCCATATGCATGCATGTTTTACATATTTGTAATTACAATGCATACCAAACTTATTATATCTTCAATCTTTTCCCATCACCAGTAGCAGTAATATATACTTTTTTTTTTTTTTTTTTTTTGGCTGCGAGGCTTGCAGGATCTTAGTTCCCTGACCAGGGATTGACCCCAGGCCCTGGCAGTGAAAGCACCAAGTCCTAACAACTGGACCACCAGGGAATTCTCAGTAGCAGTAGTATTTAAAATCCGCTTTAAGTTGAGAGACCCCCTATTGGCTCAAGGAGGGAGAGAATGCAGGCTCATGATTGGGACATGGGTAACCTTCCCCTCATCCCCCAGCCGCTCTAAGTTTATTTTACATGTGGGCTTCCAAATAAGCTTTGATTCACACTTCTCTTTTTTAATGTGAATGTGCTGCCAACATTTAAAAACCGTAACTTTCAAATAAAAACTCGGATTTCCAACTTCTCGTTGGCAATGCTGGCACTGCATTTCTACATGGCAACAGTCCACTGGAACTGAACCTGCTTTTCATCGAGATACAGTGTGCTCTCTTCTGCTAATTAAGTTTTCTTTTTGGTTCCCTTCCTGGCCCCTGTGGACATTTTGAGTTGGCAACCCCCTGCTAGAGGATCAAGCTCTTATTCCTTAGCCTGTCATTTAAGACTCTCAACAATTAGTGCTTTTAATTAACTATTTTCATGAGCTTTTTGCTCAAATCAAAATGGTGTCACCACTGTCCCAGCAAAGGAGTTGGTAACTTTTCCTGCTATGGACTTTGCTTTCCTTCATTCATCTGTTAGGACTGTTTCTTCATTATCTATTTGCTCTTAACCAGGCTATATCTATATTTCAAATCATCGTTCATATATTACCCCCCATACATCCTCCTCTCCTACTCCAAACTGAAATATTTGCTTCCACTCTCAATATGCAGCTAGTAGAGAGTACATATTTTGGCTTTTGGTTTAGATTTTCCAGTGGACAAAACCTAGGGTCCTGTGCATATATAGAAAGTAATTTTAATTATTTATGTTATTTGAATCGGTTTGGTCAAGGAACACTTTTGTTTTGTTGATGCTTTGTTGTTGCTGTTTATTTGTTTGGTGTTAATTTCCTCCTTAACAGCTTATTCTCCAGAAGTCAAAAACTAGTATTTCAGGGCCTGTACATTATTTCAAAAGACAGAACTAACTTCATTTCTTTGATCATATTTCCTGCATCTCTTGAAAATATTTGTACAGAATCACAACATTGGGCCTGCAGTCCCATGTGACAATTAGTGGCTGAAACTGACTAGTAGCAGCCTCCCTTAACAAAGGAATATGATCTCCAGTTTGCTCCAGTCCTCACCATTCCCTATTGTCGTGCAGTTGACCCACTTCAATAGTCTATATTACTTGCCTGCCCACCCCCTCTGAAGCATCTTGGTTTGAGACCACCTAGTCTAAACAAAGATAAAATTATTAAAGAAAAAACAACATAAGTGATAATCACCAAGAGGTTTTGACTATTATAAATACAGTCGCAGAAGATAAGTTGACGGCTTCCAAAATAAAATACCACTTTCTTATGCCTAGTATATGTATGCTGAAAGCTTAGAACCCCCACTATGAATTTGAGAACAGAGACCAAACTGTTTGAGGCATCATTTCTACATTTGCCAGTAAAGAGGCAAATCCCATTTTGATCAGGGATAAATGTCATATATCCAGGAAACATAAGAAGAGAGAAACCCTGCTTGACAAGTGGTTCAACTTCCCCCTCCTTCCTTGAAGAGTGTTTGGTGGAGAAAAATGACCTCATCCTCAAAAATAGAGATATTTCCTGAATGTTTTTAATGTATCTTTAATCAAAAACTACTGTTTTATTCTTCACTTTTTTATCTGCTCTTCTTTGGAATCTACTTCTCTTTCAAGCCACTGTACATGATCAATAGTGCTTATGACCTGTGCAAAATGCATCCGTTATTCTGAGTCTTAAATCACTACTTTCAAGCTTTGAACAAAACCCTCAGTTTTTTTGTTTGTTTGTTTTGTTTTTTGTTTTGTTTTGTTTTTTCTTAACATCTTTATTGGAGTATAATTGCTTTACAATGGTGTGTTAGTTTCTGCTTTATAACAAAGTGAATCAGTT
>NC_041231.1:26468781-26469403 GCF_002837175.3 Physeter macrocephalus
ATTTTACGTTTGGTAGTGTATATATGTCCATGCCACTCTCTCACTTTGTCCCAGCTTACACTTCCTCCTCCCCATATCCTCAAGCCCATTCTCTAGGAGGTCTGTGTCTTTATCCCCGTCTTGCCCCTAGGTTCTTCATGACCTTTTTTTTTTTTCTTAGATTCCATATATATGTGTTAGCATACAGTATTTGTTTTTCTCTTTCTGACTTACCTCACTCTGTATGACAGACTCTAGGCCCATCCACCTCACTACAAATATCTCAATTTCGTTTCTTTTTATGGCTGAGTAATATTCCATTGTATATATGTGCCACGTCTTCTTTATCCATTCATCCGATGATGGATACTTAGGTTGCTTCCATGTCCTGGCTATTGTAAATAGAGCTACAATGAACATTTTGGTGCATGACTCTTTTTGAATTACGGTTTTCTCACCTGTATGCAGAAAATTATAAGACACTGATGAAAGAAATTAAAGATGATACAAATAGATGGAGAGATATACCATGTTCTTGGATTGGAAGAATCAACATTGTGAAAATGACTCTACTACCCAAAGCAATCTACAGATTCAATGCAATCCCTATCAAACTACCACTGGCATTTTCTACAGAACTAGA
>NC_041231.1:26469691-26492336 GCF_002837175.3 Physeter macrocephalus
TTAGAGAAATGCAAATCAAAACTACAATGAGATATCATCTCACACTGGTCAGAATGGCCATCATCAAAAAATCTACAAACAATAAATGCTGGAGGGGGTGTGGAGAAAAGGGAACCCTCTTGCACTGTTGGTGGGAATGTAAATTGATACAGCCACTATGGAGAACAGTGTGGAGGTTCCTTAAAAAACTAAAAATAGAACTACCATACGACCCTGCAATCCCACTACTGGGTATATACCCTGAGAAAACCATAATTCAAAAAGAGTCATGTACCAAAATGTTCATTGCAGCTCTATTTACAAAAACCTTCAGTTTTTAGGGATGTGATAAACAAAGGCACATTCGCCATGCCTGACCCCTTTCTAATTTTGTGGACGTATGTACCATTCCTCCTCATACCTACTATCCCTATGCTGACTTCCACTGTGCTTTTTAGCCTGTTCTTATAGAGAAACAATCTCATCACACTGAACTTATTCAGTCTCTTTTCTCAGGACTTCTCCTGCTTTCCCCATTCTCCTTGGGGCATACAGACTGAATGTAGAATTGTTGGTATGGAAAGTCCATTTGAACAGAGAAATTTATCAAACACCACATTTTTTTTAAATTGTATTTATGCCATTTTCATAATCAAGATGTGAAACCTCTTGCCCTGAGACTTAATAAATGTCCTCAAATTCTGCCACCAGATACATGCCATCTGTACACAGCATTGATGAGAATGACAGACTCACACAGGCCAGGCCACAGACCTTTCCACTGGGAAGAGTTCACGGTCTCTGCACTGGCAATTGTTCACTCCGTTTAAGCAGATATTTACTCTCTACAGCTGTTAGCTCTATCTCCAAACAAAGCTGAGAAAAACATCCAGAGAGAGGATAAGAGAGAGAACACTCATGCACGTGCTGCTAAAGAGGAATTTGAACCCATGTCAAATTTGAACGGATGTCAAAGCACACTATGGGATCAAGATGAATCATCCATCTTGACAAGATGGTTTGTGACAGTGGGACTTGAAGAATCCACATTTTCATTATATAGAACCTACCTGCGAAGCAGAGCAATCAAAAGCCAGCTAATTGAATTATCCATGAGTCCATTTAAAGAAGAAATATCGCTCAGTAAAATTATACAGCCACTCTCAAGCCCGCCTCCAACTCTTTTACCTTGCCTCTAAGGCATATGTGCTTTACATCCATAACAAAGACCCATGGCTCAACAGAGAACAGGCCCAGGACGTGGTCGCAGTTGAAGCCAGTTTCTCCACATTCGCAGGGGCCAGGGAAATGTGATTCATAAGCAGAAAGGAAATTCCCTATAAAAATACAATGCACAGACTTCTCAGGAAGGGCTCAGAATCTCACTTACTGGTCCAGAATATTCCCTCCACTCACCTGCTTCTCTACTGAAATTCCCCCATTCTAGCTTCTGTCCTACCAGGTAAGGTATTATGGCGTCCAACCATATTTTATTTCAAAATGTCTTTTGAAATAAAAAATACCCATCCTGGTGGTAACCACTTGAAGTTGCATTAGTCATTGTATACCCGACATCTGCACATGTGAATGCCAACCAGCTGGTATAAGAGCAGTGATAAAGAGGAACAAGGGAACATGGGATGCTGTATGTATGTAAGCACACATACATATGTGGGGGACTTTTGAGGCAATGGAACATGTAGGTTACAGGATAATATGGAGGCATCAAAGATAAACTTCTCTTCCTTCCCAGTTTTGCTTGGGCAAGCCTTGATTATCAAAGGCGCAAGCCCTCTTAAGCATTCAGAGCAAATTCTCTCCCTTTAGTCTCCTGAATGGGATGTGAGTACTGCTGGTTCATCTAGCTCCCACAAGAGGAAGCCAGGAACAAGTCTTTGGAGCCCACCACTGCCTCGCAGAAATAGATTTATTTGCACCCAGCAATTTAGGCTCAGGCACTCTTCTAAGGAAAAACAATTATGCTCTCTCTGCCACGGCACTTGGGTTAATTATTCCCAACTGAGCCAGTAAGTCATACGAGCACCTTTTTACTGAGACTATATTTCCTCTGAATCTTTCATTTATTTAGTTAGGGCCATCCCTTGGCTAACTTGTGGAATAGACGAGGATTCTCCATGGGGCCTCCTCTCTCAATTTGCTTCCCTACGTCTAGGTCCATTCTGTCATTGCACAAACATACACTGAGTGGCCCTTGCTTACCACAGAGTTTGGGGACCCTGTGATGGTACCTTATCTGAGTCTGTATCCTCTAGCCAGCATACCCTCTTTTGGCTCTTGAAACTCACCTATCCTGTATTCTGCTCTCTCAGAAATGTGTTCTCTACCTTTCAAGGTAACTTATTAGTGGGTAGGAATGTAGGCTCTGGGGCCAGGTCACTAGAGTTCAAATCCCACTCCTACCACTTATTAACACTGTGACTTCTAAGTTATTTAGCCTCTCTGCCTCAGTTTCTTCACCTGTAAAGTCAAACAACTAATAGTTCCCACTTTACAGGATTGTTGTGAGGAATAAATGTATTTACATATTTTAAACACGATTAGAACAGTCCCTGGCACTTTCCAAAGACTCCATAAGCATTAGCTCTTGCTACTGTTATTATAAATGGCATCAAATACAGCTCCTGTAGGAAATATGAGGCATCAGGAAAGCAGGCATTTTGATACCATTCATACCCTGAAAGTGACAGGAACAATTACTTATTACTCAGCATGTGGTGATTTTATATAAAGTAGCAAACTTCTCCACAATTTGGTCCCGTCTTCAGCAATCACTGGTGGCTTCTGATCCTGAAACTTCTCAAGTTATGACATTTTTTTTTCTGCCACCAGAGCTCATGTCTCTAGGTAGTCAGTAACTGAACTCAAAGATAGAACAGTTATTTGGAATATTATATGAGCCCTTTTCTAGGGCCTATTCATTTAAAAGTAACCAAACTCTAAAGTTTCAAAAGTCAGAAAACTTAGATATCGGTATACAGCTCTACCCAATAAACAGAAGCCAACTTCATTCTGAGACTTTAGTAAATGTGTGAGGCTTTGCATGTACCATTTTTGAAGCACATTTGTGTTTTCTTTACCTCTGAAATGTAGCACTTATTTCATCATGTTTTCGACATCAACTCAGGAGTGAAAAAGAGCACTGGGTTAGGAGCCAGTCTCAGCCATGCCTGTTAATGTCTCAAAGGCCTTGTGACTATCCATTATCCCCTCCATGATTCTATGTGTCCCTCTGGAAGATGGTGAGGGAGAGAAAGGGGGAAACAATCTCACAGGATTAATTTAAGTTTAAGGTCATATATAGGAGAACACTGTAAACTATGAGATCCTCACTGCCATAAAGATCATTATTTTTCTATTACAAGAATAATAGTCAATGTTTTTGAGCTCTTATTATGCTCCAGGAATTCTTTTAAATGCACTGTATAGATCATCTTGTTTTTGCTCATAGCACTAAGAGACATATATCGGTAGGATTGCCATTTTACAGATGAGGGAACCAAGACTCAAAATTGTTACATAACTTTCTGAAGGTCACATTGCAAATAAGCCACAGAGGCATGGAACTTGAATTCAATCTCTAGATTTTCAGCATATATACTATACTTCTACCAGAAATAGAAACATCCCTGTCTCCACTTTAGCTCCAAAGATGACTGTAATCTCTTGTACCCTGTGTATCTGTTTCCTCTTGCTGCTGTAACAAACAACCACAAACCTAGTGGTCTAAACAATATAAATAAATTAGCTCACAGCTCTGGAGGTCAGAAATCTGATATGGGTCTTATGGGGTTAAAATCATGGTGTTGGCAGGGCTGCATTTTTTCTGAAGGTTCCAGGGAAAATTCATTGTTTGCCTTCTCCAGCTTCTAGAGGCTGCCCCCACTGCCTGACTCATGACTCTTTCCTCCATCTTCAAAGACATCAGTCACATCACTCTAACCACTCTTCCATCTTCACATCTTCCCTGACTCTGACTCTGACTAGAGCCAGAGGAGTCTGTCCTCTGACTAGAGGACACTTGTGATTACATTGGGTCTACCCAGATAATCCAGGATCATCTCCCCATATCAAGATCCTTAATTCAATCACATCTGCCAAGGCCCTTTTGCCATGTAAGGTAACATATTCGCAGGTAACATATTTGCAGCTTCTGTGGATTAGGATGTGAACATCTTTGGGGGAGCTATTTTTTTGCCTACCATACCCTTCCATTGCCATGTTAAAAAATTACAACTGAAGAATTGTTCCTAAAATATAAAAATGGAAAGGAAGTAAATTGCTTCCATCCTACCATCTTTTCTGTGACAAAGATTCATGTTTAAATGAGGCAGTGAAATTGACATGCTCTCACCAAGACAGTAGAATTATTTATGTGGTCAGCAGAAGAGGAGTGAGAAAAATACATAGCATCACCTCTTCCAACACTAATGAGAGGAGGCTGGCTTCGGTGGGGCTCTATTTCAAGTGATGGCATTTGGCCTCATGATACAGCTAACTATAATGTCTCTAGCTACAAATCATTAGACACTACTTGAGTTATAACAGTGGCAAATCTGTAAACGATATATTTCTATCCTTGGCTCCCAGTTCAGGGTTGTGGACTATTCATCGATTCTGATACAGGAAAGGATGCTCTACCTTCACTGGAGGAACAACTGGGACCAACAGAATTGCTGGCCAAGAGTGAAAAAAATCTAAAATAGGTAGGAGAGGACAGAGATGATGGACTTCAGTTATGGCTCAAGTCTAACAGCCAAAAATGTAGCTTTCTCCTATTAAACCTCTTGTTGTAACTTGTGTCCAGCCAATCCCTTACTATAACGAAGTCAACCCATTATGGGTCATAAATGGATCTGAGTACTGCCAGGGGTGAGAGGTTTAATAAGTGTTGTATTGCCTCATTCATATCTTCCAGATCATTTAGTGTCTCCAGCCAAATTCCAGCTGCCAATCTCTGCATCCCTGGGCCTGAAAGGCTTTTTTTATTCTTTCTGGAACTACAGTGAGAGGTGGCTTAGTAATGCACCTTCTATTGACTGCCTTCCCTTCCCTTTCTTACCTCCCCACTCCTGGGGCTGTTTTCTTTAACAAATAAAATATTTGCACCCAAATCCTTGCCTGAGAGTCAGCTTCTGGGAGATCCCAAACCATAGCATGGAGGTAAAGATCTCATTACTAAAACTTTAGAGCAGATTCTTTAAATCTCTCATCCCAAAAATTAAAAGAAAAAAGAGAAACATATTTAGTACCAGATTAAGAACCGGAAGACCATAAAATTTTTTCTCCCACTATGCTGTAACCCCAGATCTTAGAATAGTGTCTGGCACATAGTAGCTACTTATCAAATATTTGTTCAATAAATGAAGAAATAAATGAAAAGATTAACTCCCACCAATTAAGCAGCCCAGGAGTTGGCAAAACTTTGCCTATAAAGGGCTGGATCACAAATATTTTAGGCTTTGTAGGTCACACAGTCTCCACCAAAACCAGTCATCTCTGCTGTTGTAATGTGAACGCAGTCATAGATAAGATGTAAACAAACGAGTGTAAGTTGTGTTCCAATAAAATTTAATTTAGAAAAAAAAGAGCAGGCCAATTTGGCGCATGGGCCATAGTCTGCCAAACCTTGGTGCAAATCAAAATTAAAACCAAATAAGTGAAAAGAAGTCCAGAAGAAATTCTGATGGCTATTTTGATACTTCTTAAAATATAAATTTTTTTTTTTAAAAACAGATTTTCTCATTTTTGGTTGCCCTGCTTTGCTGAAAGCTTAAGTTGCCATTTGGGTATTTCTATACCACACAAACTACTGTAAAATAAACTTTACAAAATAAAGAGCAGAGACATATTCCATTGCATAAAAATAAACTAAATACACCTGAACCTTACACAATATTCTAAATCAACTATACCTCAATTAAAAATTAATAAATGCATCTAAAAAATAAAATAAAATGAAACTTAAAAAATAAAAATAAAACTTCTCAAGCAACTGTTAACTAAACCTGTTCCTTTTATTCTGTTTTTTTTTTTTTTTTTTTTTTGGGGGGGCCACACCACGGACTTTTGGGATCTTAATTCCCCAACCAGGGATTGATCCCAGGTTCTCGGCAGTGAGAGTGCAGAGTCCTAACCACTGGACCACCAGGGAATTCCCCTAAACCTGCTCCTTTTTTACTTGTTTAATCCCTCTATCTCCAATAGAGATAAGATAATTAAAATAGCATTAATAAAACAAGATAAATAAAATTTAATAGTTTTCTAATTTCACTATTAAAAAATAATAAGCAGATATTTTAATTTTATGCATAAAAATGGCCAATTATCCTATGGAAAACATGCTCAACCTTAGAAGCAATCATTAATAAAATTAAAGACAATTTTAAGGTATTGCTACATATTTACCAATGTACCAAAAATAAATAAAACAAAATTGTGTTAACAGCTATAAAAAAAAATATGGACACCAAGTTTTAGTGACCTCTCGGTAAACCTGATTTTGTTTTTATTTCTATTGAAAAAAGTGCCAATAGACTCCACTAGCAGCCTACAATTATGCCTTAAATGTCAACATTATCCACTTGTAGAGTAAGTTTTTTATCAGACCTGTTAAAATTTAAATAGGCAATGCTGGGACTATTACTTTAAACCGTTCTCAGTTAGATTCTCTTGGCTCTGCCATCTAAAAATTGTGCCACCTCCACCAAACCATCCTCTTGCACAGCGCACTGCTTTGTTTGTCACCACACTCATGATTATCTGAAATGACTGTGTATTTGAAAATTGTTCCTGCTAGTGTTAAGAGAAGTTGTGAAGACTTTGAAATGGACAAAAAAAAATGACTGCTGTGGAGTGCTGGAGGATGTCGAATGGATCCCTCAGAAATAATCTGATTACATGGAGTTTACACCTTTGTTTTTCACCAAACTGTTTTGCAATTGTGAGAAGAAAAAGTTAAATTTTAGATGATGCTGGTGAAATAAATCTTTTCTTTAGAGAACAAGGCAAATTATTCCTGTTTGTGACAAGGCAAATGAATATTGTCTGGTACAGATTATAAATCTCTGTAAATCCAATTCTCATTTGAACCAATTGTTAAATGTTATTGGTTCCCTCATTAATTAATGAGTTAAATAAAATCTTTGACATTGTGTTCATTTTGTATTTGTGTGGGCATCACATCATGGTTTTATCTTTTTATAAATTATTCTTTAGCACTAGACACAAGATTCAGAAGTCAACCAGATAGGGGATTCTGTCTTGTTCAATGTTGTGCCAGGCACATAGAAGGAACTCAATAAATATTTGTTAGTGAAATAAATAAATGAACAAATAAGATAAATGGTGATGTCCCGACAGGATGGAAGGCCAGGGTACAAACCTAGCTACAATATAACTTTCAGGAGTGCCCTGTAAGAGTGTACAAGTTGCGCACTGTTCAAGAGCTCCCAATCAAGTCTCTGTGCACTGGTTCATGGGGATGTACTTTCTCAGAGTAAAGGATACCTTTCTTTAAGTGGCCCAAATGTTCTACATGGACTAGGGGGGGATGCAAGAACACTGTGAGGCCACTGGAAGACCCAGAGCAGTCATGGAAATCTGCAGAGATTTAAATGAAAGTTGAACACCACAACAGGAGACTGTCACTGAGAAGGGATGTTTTGATGGAGACGGCCTATTTAGAGCTGTTTTTTTTTAATAAAAATTCTCTAGCAAATTCATTTGTCAAGTTGAAAGAAGCTCTCAACACTTAAAAATAAGAGAAAGAATAGGTCATGGTGATTTCTCGACAGTGAAGAGCTATTAACAATCACTCCAATGTGGTGAAATTCATAACAGAAAGCATTCTGAATTGAGATAGTCTGTTTCAAAAACCATGCTGTCATAATATTGAGAGTTAAACAGGTATAAATAATAGCCTTGCACACTTCTCATTGCCAGATACCTTGGTAATTTATGGAGAAAGTCTTCTTTAAATCACAAGGAAGATGACGGATTTGAGAGGCTGTCCTCTAAGCTCTCAAACTGTCCTAGATTGATAGAAAGATATGGAATGTAAAGAACATCATTCGTATTGTTAAAAAGATTCTTCAACAGTTAAAATTGTTTTAGAAGAAAATAAAGTATGTGGTTTTGTCAACTAGGCAACCTAGTGTATTTTTTTAAATGATAATGTCTTTCAAAAATATAGCACTCCACACCTAAATCTATTTATCTTGACAAAATATTTCCATGCATCTTTTTGAAGCCTGTGAACCAGACAAATCATGATGATAATGTAAAACTCATGTGAAAAATTGTGACATATATATTGCCAAATGTTAGAGGGTAAAAGTTTAGAAGTGACATATCCTATCTAAATCAGGGTTTCTTGACCTCAGCACTAGTGACAGTTTGGGCCAGATAAGACTTTGTTGTACAGAACGATCCTGTACACTGTGGGATGTTTAGCAGCACATTTGTCTCTACCCACGAGATGCCAGTAGTTTCCTCTCCCCTAATTAGGACAACTCAAAAATTCTCCAGACATTGCCATATCACCCCTGAGGGGCAAAATCACCCCTAGTTAAGAACCACTGACCTAAGCCCATGCAGTTCTAATAGGTTATTCAAATTTAACTAGTAAATATTTGTCCAAGATCTGAATCTCAGCAAGGATCTCAAGAACTATCTTATCTTTTCCCCAAACAGAATTCCAGTGGATTCTTCCAATGAAAACACAGAGCAGTAATAGAAATCAAAATGAATGTATGGGAAACATTGAGTTCTCATTATGTGTCAAACACTACGTTAAGCCTAGAACATGGATTAACTCATTTAATCCTCACAACAACCCTATGGGTCAGATACTCTTATCAGGCCCATTTTATAGATGAAAATGCTGAGGGTTACAGAGAATCAAGGCTTTGCATAAAGTCATCAAAGTAGAAAGTATAACAGCTGAGATACAGAACCAGGCAGGCTGATACAGATTCTAATTTTATGGTCCATGCTCTACTGTCTCCTGTGAAGTAAACACTGTTTTTATTTCACATCAGACAGCTGTGGAAAAAGATTAGTTGGCTCATGGGCCAAACAATGGTCCATGGGTCAAATCTAGCACACCACCTCTTTTAGTAAGCAAACGTTTATTGGGACACAGCCATGCACATTCATTTATGTTTTGCCTGAGACTGCTTTTACTCTGGAAAGGCAGGCTGAGCAGTCGAGACAGAGACTGTTGGGCTCACAAAGATGAAAAGCATTACCATCTGACCTTTTACACAAAAAGTCCCTGTTTAGAGGCTGAGGAGCTGGTCTCTCCAATGGTAAGTTGTAGAGCCAGAACTTGAACCCAGCCCAATGCCACACCCAGGCTCTAACCCACAGAACTCTGTTAAGCACAACAGCAGTGGTGGCAGCACAGAGCTGGAGCTTACTTTCTGCCAGGTACTCCTATAAGCATCCATAGGTGTAAACTCATTTAATCCTCTGAATAACCTAAGGAGGCATTATGACGTGCCATAGCAGATGCTGTTGGTGCCCTGCCCACATCCCCTCAGCATTCACATCTACACAGTGAGGGCTTTTCTTCCCTTGCCTTGGGAGCATATTTGGCCCAAGCACGGGGCAAGTGGGAAGCACCAGAGGATAAGTGACACAGAAGAAACCTTCAACAGCTTAGCAATAAACTCTTCAGGGTCTTTACCCTTGTTATGGAATATACTTGAGGTCCCTTCTACACTCACTCCCCAAGTTCCCTGTTTCCCACAGTGGTAACAGGTTTGATAACACATCTTCTGTTGGCTTTCTCCCTTCCCTCTCTCACTTCCCTATTTCCCAAGCTATGTTTCCTAGAAACATGTTCCAAATAAACTACCTGTACTTGAATTCTTATCTCAGATTCTATGTCTGAGGGAATTACAATTTCTGCCATTTTTATAGGTAGAAAACTAAGGTCCAGGGAGGTCATGTACGTAGCCCAAAGTCACACAGCTGGTAATCGGTGGTATCAGGATTTGAACCTGGCCATCTGGCTCCAGAGTCCACACTCTTAGCCAAACCACTCCCAAGTAATAGCCACTTATGGCGGCATTCTGGATATTCCTGTTCTCCTTTCTCTACTATGCAGGAAAAATAGATAACCATCGACACTATCGCAGAGTTTGTTTTGGGAGGGATGAAAGTCATTTCAGGGAGAAACACACACACACACACACACACACACACACACACACAGAGGATGCCTTCTTTCTGCTTCTTCCCCTCCCTATCTAGGAGGGACAGTCAATTTCCGTGCCACCACCCAAGAGAGAGGGACATAGGCAAATTTGCCTCTCTCTAGTCTTAGAAAGAAACATCTATACACTCCTTTGCTTGTGCCCCATTACCAGCCATGACCCAGAATGCTTCCTTAAGCTCCAAGTAAACAACCAGGGTTACCATTTCCCCAGGCCTTATAATAGCTACGAAACTCTGTGCAGATTCCATCACTGACATGCAGAATCCATGTGTGCCTACCAACACAAATCACATTTCTATTCTCTTCAGTGTGGGAAAACAGACTATCATTCCCTGTTTTCTTAGGGATTAAAAAAATCACACATTTGATTGATATTACCAGTACCATAATTCCTCACGTACAGCCCACAATCCTCATAAAACGAGAATCACTGAAATCATGCTGTCTGTCACGCATACATCTGCCTGGTGGCTAAGAGCTGCTCCCCAAGGGGAAAATTCCTTCTTTAATAGACACCTCTGACTTGCCCCTATCCCAGGCACTATAGGCAAAGGTTTGGGGTTCATTTTCTTTTAATAGCCTATGTGTTATAAAAAGCAGGTTTCTGAGAACATGAGTGGTCTCATCAGAAACAGAAAATAAGGAACTCAGCCAGGGCCAATACAGAGTTGTTCACTGTAGACTTTGAGACTGGTGCTCCTTACAATTGTGCAGTGAAAATCTGTCCGACTATGCATGGCACCCCTGCCTTAAACCCATTTCCAAGGTCCATGAACCCTATATATATTTGTCTTGCCCAATACACTCATGTAATCATAACTATTGTATTCTTTAGTATTAATGATTTTCAGAAAGAGTATCAGAATGCTTCCACTTGGCAGTAACAGAGTACTCATCTAATGGCAGTTATATTTCATAAAGCAGGAAGAAAGGAAACAGGGCATTCTAGAGTTTGTGACCTTAATGATTGCAGGATATCAGGGCTCTGGGGTTGATTCCTCTGCAATTACCTTAGCTTCTGCCTCGTGGTCACACAAAGGCTACCGCAGCTCTCAGCATCATCTATCAAAAACACCTGGCCAATTTTATCCATTCACTTAAACTGAGAGGCCCTTACAGTGATTGAGCGCCCCTCACTTGTAGTAGAGCGAGAAGTTTAGGTTTCTGAAGTTTGTAGGGCTATCACATACGTAAAATCACCCAAGAGGTGGTATCTTCCTGAAGCCTGGTTGTTTTATTCCTTGGTTCTGCATATGTAAATGTTTCTAGTATAGCTACATCATCTATTACTTAATGTAACTAAAGTGAGCTTCTCTTCCTTGTAACAAAATTGCTATAAAAACTCAGTTGGCTGCTACCAGAAAGGAATGTTTCTTCCACTGCCCTTTGAATCCAATGAAATTACACGGCATTTCAAAAGAGAGAACAGAATCAATGAATTCTGGTGTATTCCAGAGGTGAGGGCTTTCGGTTGTCATTAAAAGTACCTGCTACTCATATAAAATAAACTTTCCCTTGTGGGGAAAGTCTAATCCTTTGTGATGAACTCTGCCTTGAATTTATTTATTTTTCTCATATTGTCTGTGTCTTTTATTTCAATTGGAAGATTATTTCAGAATTGTTTCATACCTGAGTTCAGGGATGTGAATTTATGTTGCCATCTGAAAAGGGTCAATTTAATCTGTACAGGAGCTTGCTATGTTGAAAGATCTGACAGTACCCCATATCATACCTTAGAGTTATCAGAAGGAGAGGAAACGTGTCCTAAGTGTAAATACTTTATGAAGCTAATGTGTGCAACCCACAGCTTGCTTACCTTCATGAAGATGGAGATATTAAGGAGAAAAAACTCTTTAAAATACTAAAACAGCTTTTCAAAGATATTATACTAGAATGACTAATGAGGCAAAAGCTATTCCCTAATTTTTATTAATTACAGCACTTACATTATATGTCTAAAAAATATGATACGACTGGTGCACATTTACCAGTACTTTTATTTTAAAAATCAATATGCTGTATGTGATATTACTTACAAAGGATAAATTCATATCAACAGATTTTACCTTATTATGGTCATGCAACCACAGCTCAGGATCTGGAATCAGTCTACCTACATTTAGTTCCCAGCTCTGCTACTTGCTGGCTGTCTAGCCAGCTAAGTTACATAATTTCCCTGGACCTTGGTTTACTTATAAATTTGCCTGGCATACCTACCGTATAGGGTGTTGTCTGAATTAAATGAGATAAGTCACAGACCACATTTATCATGATGCTTGAACATAGTAAGCACTTAATCAATATTTACTATCATCAAAGAATCAACCTACTCAATATTGATCTTAACAGTAAGACAATTAGACCCTAACTTGGTCAATTTTGTTGATTTATTTCTAGAATACTGATTTATAACCAATCAATTGCTTAAAAAGTTGAAAGTGGGCTTCCCTGGTGGCGCAGTGGTTGAGAATCTGCCTGCTAATGCAGGGGACACGGGTTCGAGCCCTGGTCTGGGAAGATCCCACATGCCACGGAACAACTAGGCCCGTGAGCCGCAACTACTGAGCCTGCGCGTCTGGAACCTGTGCTCCGCAACAAGAGAGGCCGCGATAGTGAGAGGCAAAAAACAAGGACCTACTGTATAGCGCAGGGAACTCTGCTCAATGTTATGTGGCAGCCTGGATGGGAGGGGAGTTTGGGGGAGAATGGATACATGTATATGTATGCCTGAGTCGCTTTGCTGTGCACCTGAAACTATCACAGCATTGTTAATCAGCTTTACTCCAACATAAAATAAAAATAAAAAAAAAAAAGAAAAAAGTTGAAAGTGTATGATTGCAAAATCAGTAACAGCTATGGGGATTGTTCTAGTAAGGAAAAAATGTTTTAAATAAAGTTGAAATTAAGTAATTCTCAGATTAAGGAAGCTACAACTTCCAAAGGTCTACTTAGCCATGTCTTCAAGGATGAATTATTTTATTCTCTGCAATTAGTCACTTAAACATAACCTTATCATTACAGACAACAACACAAAAAAAATTTATCTAGACCTGCATTTCAATTTTTCATGTAGTAGAGAAATTAAATAAAGATATGAACTTGTTTCAAATACTGAAAACCACTGCCAAAATAACTGTATCCCATCCAACGTCTGCGGTTGCAAAAGCAAATATCCTCGATGGGAATATGGCTTACACAAATAATGGAGATAAGGGAAAAATGAAGGAATTACTGTAAGTCTAAGAGGAACTGTAAACCTATTAGGGAAAATGTGCTGCCAATGGGGCAAGTTAATTAAAACATGTCACTAAGCTAATTCCCCAAACTTTAGTAATTAATTTATGACAATATCACTAGAATACTACTTCAGATTATTCACAGTTCAAAGTCATTTATGAATGAAATTTTCTCTGGAATACAAGGTGTTCTCACCATAAGCCTGTTCCCCTTTGCTAATTTTAGCACATTTTCAAAATGGAATAAAACTTGGGAAATAAGAAAATGAATGATTAGAGAGCTAAAAAGGATTTAAGAGATCATCCAGTAGCCAAGTGACAAATAAATCACAATAAATAATAAATACAAATCACCTGTACTGCCACTCCCCTGTCTAGTGCCCTTGTGAAACATAATTTCTCTGAGCAGACTGGTTTCACAACTCTGAGCCATACCTCCCAGCCAAGATCAGCTGACTCCCAGTTGCATCAGTGGGCTAGCTAAGGTCAATTGTAAGGTGCCCCCAGTTAATCCATAGAAGTTTGAAGGAAAACAATGCTAATATTTCATGCCCTGAGGTTATGTGGATAGTTGCTACACAGCAGCAGCGGATTAATATAATTATGATGCATATGATGACGTGATGATTACTATCTCAGATAACTTCTATATGTCAGGCATTTTGCCATTTTACGTCTAACCCTCACAACATTTCTGCAACAACAGTACTACTATTCCCATTTTAGAGATTGGGGAATGAGACACAATGAGTTTTAAAGACGGGCCCAAGTTCCAACAACTAGTAAGTGGCTGGTGTATGGTTTGAATTCTGGTCCAATTCCCAAAACCCATGTTCCTTCTTAAACACTAGACTTATTCTCTCTCTCTCTCTTTTTCTTTTTTTAAATCTAGCTATCAATATCAATATATCAATGTGAAACAATACCATTTCCCTGAAGAAAATACATATGTTTCTTTAACCATAAGAAAACACAGCTCAAAGCTGAAGTGTGCAAAGGGGAAAATACGTAGTAAGACTAGAAGTCAGGGAGATGACCAGGGCTGGGTTATCCAGGGCCTCTCAGGCCATATAGAAAGTTCAGAGCAAAATGGAGGGCCAAGAAATGGGGAAAAAAGAATGTGCTCATCCATGTATTCACTCAGTAGATATTTAGTAAGCACCTTGATAGACATTAGGATTCCCATGGTGAGCAATAAAAGTACAAAAGTCCTTAACATCATCAGGTTTACCGTGCAGGGAATGAGAGCAAGATACTAATTGAAGAACCAAAAATTAAGGCAAAAATAGAACTGTCATGGTGCTAGGAGGAAGAAGTATGTAATTCTTTGAAATCCTGGAGTAGACAGTGGTTGAATGAATGAATAAATGAACAAATGAATGAAAAAACTGATAGAAACGATTCCCATCCAAATCAAAGCACATGACATGTTTGTCATCCATGGTACCAAATGTGAATCTTCAAAGAGTAGAATCATAATACTGAGGGCTATGAATTTTCTTACCTTTTTACTTGAGTGGAAAGGGTGGCTGGGATAATGGGAAAGGGATCCAGGTCAGAAAACAGGAATGAGTTTTCCTTGAAAAATGCCCATACTGTATGCATCCCCTAGAAATAGCTTACTTCAAAATGAATGCCATCAGCAACAACATAGACAGTTTTTGACTCTGGCAAGCAGCATCCTATATAGAATGGCCCAGGAAGAAAGAAATCTAGGAGAGAAAAAATGTTTGTATCCTACAAGTAGCACCAGCCATTTTTAGGATCCAGAGGGAAAAAAACGCAAAACTCCACCCTTACTTTTACATGTCAGAGTAAAAGAACTCATAGAAAATTCTATGAATAATGAACTCATATTTTTACTTTTCACATTGTGAATTTGGCTTTTTCTTCCGAAGCAAAAGCAAAATCAATCCACTTTGAAGAATTCTGATACGTATTAAGGGAAATGAGTTTAGTTTCTAAAACAGACTAAATGCTTATGTGTTTTGGCTTGGCTAATCTTTTCATCACTTTTCTTAAAAACATTAAAATAAGTATTTCACCAAATACATATTTCACCAAAAATAAAAACTTGTGAGTAATTTCTTAGAAAATGAATAATATTGCCTATTCTATCTGGATAGCTCTTTATCGTGGAAGAAATTCTTTTAGCAAGTTAATCTTCCAATCAATTCTTAAAAACATTTCTTCTGTCACCGCAAATAGAACTTAAAGAGACTCAGGGGAACTGGGAAGATTTAAAATGAACAGAAATGAGAAATTATTGAGAAGACAATTTTAACAGTTTCTTTTCCCTCCAATATCGCCACCTTCCCCTTCAAGCAAATAGTAACAGAGCCATACAGCAAACAGTGAGGAAAAAATGAAACCTGCTAGTTTTTCACATGAAATACTCCACTCTCTTTCTGTTAACATATAAACTCAGAAAAGCACAATATAAATGGTGATTGAAATGGAAATTAATGTATGCGTGAAGTTTTGGGGACTAAAATGACAGTCATAAGCTTTTGTACCTTTCATCTGTAGAACAAGAGAAAAATAGATATTATAAGAGATGTGTAGTTAGGATTAAATGAGTATACTCGCATATATAGGTAATGCAAACTATAGCTGATGCTCTATTTAAATATAAAAAAGTAAAATTCTATGGTTCCATTTATCAAAATAGAGAACTATATCTGCTATGCATAGCTCATAGGAATGTAATCACTAGATAAATGTAAAGGTTTATTATGATCTCAAGCAATTGTGAATATTAGGTATTGTTTTTGTTCCCAGATAGGAAATTAAACAGAATATGCCACAGGCTCAAGGCAGGTGGTAAAAATTAGGGTAAGAGAAGAGTAGTCATTAAACCGGGAGTGGTGGAGTCCGTGATGAATTACAGTCAAATGAGGGGAAATGAAAGTTCATTGTGGCCAGATCTGCCAATTTTTCCAGAAAAGCTAGAACCCTGGATCTTTCTGAATTTTTAAAATATCGGCAAATAATTTGAAATTTTTTAATACGATGACAAAGCTGATAGTATCCAACAAAAGCTCTCTGTGAGATATGTTTGCCACCTTCAGGCTAGGTCAATAGTTTTCAAACCATACTCCATGGAAGATCAAGAGCTAGGCTGGGAGATTAGGAATCATGGCTTGTGCTCAACAAACCATACCTTCTTGGGTCCCTTATATTCCCTTTCTCCAGAGTAACTCAAATTTTACCTTATAGATAAGATATATTTTGAATCAATGGGTTCAACGCTTGTAAGAAGTTGGAAGAACATTGGTGTATAGGGGGAAAAGCACGAGGGAGCATGGTTCTCTCCCATCTTGGACTGGAAGCTTACTCTGTGTCCGTCCTCTTTCACCACGTAGCCCCAGTACCCCACACAGTGCCTAATACAGTAGACACTCAATAAATATTTTTCAACTGAATGATGTAATAAACAAAGTGTTAGGTTCCAAACCTTTTCAACGCAGGTTCATTTTCTAAGCCTCTCCACAGCTGAGTTATTCCTATCTATTCATATTAGGAAAATGAGAGACAAAAAATGTATCTTTCATGAGGATAGAGCAAAGATTCATGAAATCATCTTGATGAGTGTCTCCATGTTCTCAACAAGAGTGTTTCCAGACAAACTCAAAGTCATATACATGTCTTCTCTTACTTTAATGCATGTATAAACTCTTGGAAAGCATATAAATTGAATTTTGGTAAACCAATCAGTTACTTTCATTATTTTTTAACCAGCTCATTTGACAAGCAAGAAGTATATGTTTTATGCAAAAGAACCTCAACAAAGAGACTATTTGAAATGTGAATGATCAGATACAATGGTGGGGAAATAAAAGGGTTTTGGGTTTGGGCTACAGATTTTTTTATAGTGAGACACATGTCTTTATAATTACTAGCCATGATACTTGCAAATATAATCATGCCATTTTATTAAAATAATTTAAAAGATATAATCATGAGATAATTAATTTTTATGGTTACAATAATCCATGATGTGCTGGGAAAAACAGAGGCATTGTCTTAATATGATTTTCAAAATAACACTGTTTTCACAGTTGCACAGTCCATAAATGTGCAGAGATTAAAGGCACTGGGTGAAATCTTCATTAGTGATGTGTTAAAAAATAAAAAGTTGTGGGACTTCCCTGGTGGTCCACTCATTGAGAATCCGCCTTCCAGTGCAGGGATTCGATACCTGGTCAGGGAACTAACATCCCACATGCTGCGAGGCAACTAAGCCCGCCCGCCACAACTACTGAGCCCGCACTCTGGAGGGCCCATGACACAACTAGAGAGAAGCCCACTTGCCTCAACAAAAGATCCCGTGTGCCCAACTAAGATCTGATGCAGCCAAAAATCAATCAATAAATATTTTTTAAAAAGAAGTTGTTAGAATGGGAAGGAATTTGCTATTTTCCTCAAAAAAAGAAATTTTACTTTATAAAACTTAATTGGCCATAAATACTTGGACAAATGTAAATTGTAAACAGCTACAACTGTGGTTTTAAAACTTTAGTGCTCATCAAAATCTCCTGGAGAGGTTGTTAAAACAGATTGCTGAGTCCCACCCCAGGAGATTCTGACTTGGTAGGTGTGAAGGAGGGAGAGCCCAAGAATGTGCACCTCAAGTAAATTCCCAGGTGATACTGACGCTGCTGGTATAAGGACCACACTTCATGAGCCCCCAGACTAGAGGAAACACAACACCCTTTTCAAAATGAAGCTGTAGTGGCTATGGATAAATCATTAATCCACCATTGGAACACCAGCAAAAATTACATTCTGCTTAGTCAGTACTAAAAAAGACACTTCCTTGGACACACAGTTTGCATTCAGCTTCAGAGTCATTAAAGCAGCGACTTCAGAGTCATTAAAGCAGTCATTAAAGCATTTTTTGACTCTATTCACTTGAAACCCACATATAGGAGCAGTAAAGCTCCCCTGGGAGAAAGGTACAGAGTTGGATTGTTTATCAGGAGGTCCAAAGAGTGTTTCAAGACAATTAAAGTGAATGACTGACTCAGCAGGGGAGGAAGCTCAAAAGGAATAGAAACAGCTCTGCATAGAACTGAACAATGCAGCAGGTGAGTAAGATTGCCTTGCTAAAGAGTGTTTTCCACAAGAAAACACACCGAGCCAAGATGTAGGGTCCAGTTACAAGTACTAAAAGAATAATTTCAAAAATTTTCCCTGAAGTATGTATTGAGACAAGGACACAAACTCACAAGAAGGCATGCACAGAGATGTTGTAGCAGATGTTCTCCATGCCCTGCCCATATTCTTTCAGTAAACGCTATGCCATCATCCTGACAACTTCCTCCTGTGAGCACCTGATAGGGAACTTTCTACAGACATGAATGCAGGGACATGCTCAGCCCATTCACAGGACAGGTCAGAAGTACTGTGAAGTTAACACCCCTGGGAGCAGCCCACAGCCAATAACAAGCTGGAGTTGATGGATTCATACCTGTTTGTCCACCCTTAACTAGGACTTCTCGGAGACATGTTCTACACCATCCCCCAGAAGGCCGTAGTGGAATTGAGTCCCAGTTGTCTTGAGCAATGATCTGCTATGCAAGCAAGACACACTGGCTTCCTCCCCTTTCTTGTCTCCTTTCCCCACTCCCCTTCTGGTGTTTCCTGAGATAACCAATCACCTCCAAGGAAACTATCTGAACTTCAATCCTTCTTTCAAGGTCTGCATCTGGGGGAACCCAGTTGTCCACTGAAACATTGTTTTAAGTGGTAAGAAAGAAAAATGAATTGTCCATCACCATATAAGTACAAAATGAAATCCAACATAATCATTGAGTGGATAGAAATTTGTCAAATAAAAATGATGACATTATATTAGTTATATAAAACACATATACACAAAACAATAGTGTATAATTTTATGAGTGTATATTAAATAAAAGCCAAGAATGTGATCTATAAAAATTCAAATTAGAGAGAGGTCCAAGATGGCAGCCTAGGTAGACCCTGAACTCAACTCCTCCTGTGGACACCTTGAATCTACACCTACCCGTGGAGCAGCTCCTCCTAAGGAAGAGATGAGGGCTGATTGAACAGCTTCTGCACAAAAAAACAACAGAGGGACCACAGAGAGATGGGTAGGAGAAACAGAGACACAGTATGATGGGAACCCCTTCCCTGACTCAATGACTTGCAGCAGGGAGGGATACCACTAGGGGTCCACATGCAGACTTGCTTGCCTGGGGCATAGTGGAAAAAAAGTGGTTCAAAGGGCAGCTAGCTTATACATGAAGTACATTTATTTACTAACCCTATACCACCTGCCAAATGGGCAAGGAACTCCTGGAACTCTCTGAGATCAGAGACACTGGAGGCAGCAGAGGGTGTCACTTGTTGCCTTCTTCCTTCACCTTGATAGAGTGGACAGGAACACAACCCAGGCCCTGTTGTTAGGTTAACAAGGCTGTCCCACTGCACCCAGGTACATGGCCCACACAATCTAGAGCCACCCCCTCCAAGGCAGCCCTGGCATGGCCACCTCAGCTTCATCCATCCTATCAAGGCAGCCTGGGCACCGTGCACTTCAGGACCCCCTGCCCAACTGGCTCACACCTGCTCCAACTTTAGCCATCCCACCAAGGCAGTCCTGACACAGTGTGCCCCAGGATTCCCCCCTCCGGCCCCCATGGACTGCACCTGCTCTGGCTCCAGTGTGTCTGCCAAAGCTGCTTAACACACACACAGTCTACACAGAGGATCATCTCACATAAGGACATGTCTTCAAGACTGATACATGTAGCTCTTTGACTTAATTCACAGAAACAAACACAGAAAGCCAAAAATATAAGTAGACAGAGGAATATGCTCCAAATGAAAGAACAGGATAAATGCCCTCCCTGCCCAAGAAAACTTAACGAAAAGTAAATAAGTAACTTACCTGATAAAGCATCTAAATAATAGACGTAACACTGAACTCGGGTGAAGAAAGGAGGAACACATGAGAACTCCAAGATAAAGTTAGAAAATAGAAGAAAGAGCCAATCAGAGCTGAGGAATACAATAAATGAAGTGAAAAATACACTACAGGGGATCAACAGCAGAATAGGTGATACAGAAGGAGTCAGTGATCTAGAAGACAGAATAGTGAAAATCACCCAATAAGAACAGTAAAAAGAAAAAAGAATTTTAAGAAATGAAGATAGTTTAAGGGACTTCAGAGACATCATCAATCATGCTAACATTCACATTATAGGGTTCCCAGGAGAACAGAGAGAAAGGGGCAGAAAAAATATTTGAAGAAATAATGGCTGAAAACTTCCCTAAGCTGGGTAAAGAAACAGATATCCACGTTCAGGAATCACAGAGAGTCCCAAACAAGACTAACCCGAAGAGATCCAACCAAGACATATCATAATCAAAATTTTAAAAGTTAAAGAGAAAAATTTAAACATAGCAGGAGAAAAACAACTAGTCACATACAAGGGAACCCTCATAAGACTATCAGCTGATTTTTCAGCAGAAACTTTGCAAGCCAGAAGGGAGGGGCAAGACATATTTAAAGTTCTGAAAGAAAAAAATCACTTACAATCAGGAATACTCTATCATACAAGATTCTAAGATTATAAATCATGTGAAATAGAGATAAAGAGCTGCCCAGATAAGCAAAAACTAAAGAAGTTCATCAGCACTTATAAGAAATGTTAATGGATCTTCTTTAAGCCAAAAAGTAAAGGCCATAAACAGAAATAAGAAAATATTTGAAATAAAAAATCTCACTGGGAAAGGCAAATACATGGCAAAGGCAGTGGATCAGCCACTTAAAAATCCTAGGTCAAAGGCTAAAACACAAAAGAAGTAAAGTCAACTATAACTACAATAAGTACTTAAGGGATATAAAAAATCAAAAGATAAAAAATATGATGTAAAAATATAAAACATGAGGTGGGAAGTAAAAATCCAGTGCTTTTAGATTGCATTCAAACTTAAGCAACTATCAGCTTAAAATATACACCTATATATATATAGGTTGACATTAATGAACCTCATGGTCACCACAAAGCAAAACCCACAATAAATACACAAAAAATAATGACAAGGGAACCCAAACATAACTCTAAAGAAAATCATCAAAAAGAATAAAACCAAGAAGAACTACAAAAATAGCAAGAAAACAATTAATAAATGACAATAAGTACACACCTATCAGTAATCACTTTAAATGTAAATGGACTAAATGCACCAATCAAAAGATATAGAGTGGCTGAATGTATTTTTTTAAAAATCCATCTACATGCTGCCTACAAGAAACTCACTTCAGATCTAAAGACACATAGAGACTGAAAGCGAAGGTATGGAAAAAGATATTTCGTGCAGATGGAAAAAAAAGAAGAAAGCTGGAGTAGCAATACTCATATCAGACAAAATAAAGTTTCAAACAAAGACTATAACAAAAGAAAAAGAAGGGTATTGCATAATGATAAAGGGGTCAATCCAAGAAGAGGATATGACATTCATAAATATGTATGAACCCAACATAGGAATACCTAAATATGTAAAGCAAATATTAACAGACATAAAGGAAAAAATTAACAGTAATACAATAATAGTAGGCACTTTAATACTTAACTTACATCTATTGATAGATCATCCAGACAGAAAATGAATAAGGAAAGCTTGATCTTAAATGACACATTAGACGGATGGACTTAATATATACAGAACATTTTATGCAAAAATTGCAGAATACACATTCTTTTCAAGTGCACATGGAACATTCTCTCGGACAGATGACATGTTAAGCCTCAAAACAATTCTCAATAAATTTGAGAACACTGAAATCATCTTTTCTGACCACAACAGTATGAAATTAGAAATCAATTACAGAAAGGAAACTGGAGAAAATACAAAAACATGGAGATTAAAAACATGCTATTGGATTAAAGACCTAAATGTAAGGCCAGACACTATCAAACTCTTAGAGGAAAACATAGGCAGAACACTCTATGACATAAATCACAGCAAGATCCTTTTTGACCCATCTCCTAGAGAAATGGAAATAAAAACAAAAATAAACAAATGGGACCTAATGAAACTTAAAAGCTTTTGCACAGCAAAGGATACCATAAACAAGACCAAAAGACAACCCTCAGAATGGGAGAAAATAGTTGCAAATGAAGCAACCGACAAAGGATTAATCTCCAAAATT